>NW_012267338.1:8796561-8838376 GCF_000151885.1 Dipodomys ordii
CTGGGAATGTGGCTCAGTGGTAGAGTGCTCGCCTTGAGCTGAAGAGCTGAGGGACAGTGCCCAGGCCCAGAGTTCAAGCCCCACGGCCGACAAAAAAAAATCACGAGGCTTTTACCAGCATTCTTCTGATTTAACATTATACTAGATAGAGTTAGCACATTTAGAAAAGAAAATGAAAGTAAAACCCATAAAAGTTAGGAGGAAAAAAATTAAGCCTTCACTAATTTCATAGGGCATGATGAATATTTGGAAAACACAAAGAAAATTATTGAAAAACATTCAGCAAGAGAATTCAATAAGATAAATTAAGCAGAGTGACAAGAGACCAGAGAATTGTGTCTCTCCTTCAGATGCATTAAAGAGATTTCAGGCAGAGATGCCATCAGGTGGATTTTCAAACAGTGGTAGGAGAGACAGAACTGTCCATCTGTTTGTCTTTCAGAGTCAAGACACCAGCACTGTTTACTATTCATTTCTTAGTCCACTGCTCAGCCACTCTCCTACTTGTAAGCTCTCTCACAAGCTCTGGCTTGTGAGAACTTCTGCTGCAACAGTTGGGTCTTCCTCGGGGGCTGCTCAAGGGCAAAAGCCTGGCCAGGCTTCTTGCAGCTTCAGTGTGCAAGCTTTCATGCCGTGAACTCCCAGCTGCCCATGGTACCAAACTATGGGAACCCATGGATCCTAAGGTTAGGCAATGAGTAGATTCTCCCTATGAAATGCTCCTCCTTTACCAGCTGCCCCAACAAGGGATGGATGTCTCATCCTTTGCATTGCCTATCTTCCTTCATGGAATTTCCTGAAGATCTGAATGTCAATCAAAAGAGAAAAAAAATGGGGAGGAAAGGGAGCAACTCTGAGCCACTTCATGGCTACTTCGGGGTGTACTCCAGGCTTGCAGCCCTTGTGCTAAAGTCTTAGCCGCATCTGCCTTTCCTGAGGCTGATGTGCAAGGAAACACTGGAAGATACTGGAGTGCTTTCATTTCTGCAGTGTTCCAGACTTCTGGAAAGCAGAGTGTGGCTGCCACAAAGAGGAGACTACAAGGGGCTGGGAAGGTGGCTCAGTGGTAGAGAGCTTGCCTTGCATGCCTGAGGCCCTGGGTTCGATTCCTCAGCACCACATAAGCAAAAAGAAAAAAAAAGGAAAAAGGAGGCTACAATCTGCGCACCTGGAGAGCCTGGTGGTAAAGGGGAGGAATCTTTCAGTGATATTTCAAGAACACAGAAGGGGAAAAAAACAACATGATGAGTTGGTAGATCTCCATAGGCTAAGAAGACAAACCAAGAGAAGCCAAAATGCAAGCTCCTGCAGTCATCTTGGAGCTTTGTGATGGGGATTTTAGAGGTCATCCCCTCTAATTTCAGCACCTAAAGGTAGTGAAAAAGGAAAGGCCTAGTAAAAATAAGACCATAGGACCTCCATCTTGGATAGCAAACTTCTAGCCAGGAAACTATGCAATGAGGAGAAACCTTCCCTGCCTCATGTCAAGTCCTGGGTCTTAAGACACTATCAAGAAACACAGGACCCTGCTTGGCAGACCCAGGAGGCAAATCTTTGCAAGACTGCCCGTTCCCTTCTTTTGTTTTGCAAACAGCTACTATTTTTACATATATATAATAGTTAAGTTGTTGCACACATCAGTTTAGAAGTACAATACGTGCTTGTTGATCCATGCCATCCCTGGCATCATTCTCCTTTAGCTTTCCATTTTCACAAATGTACATTGAATACAGTAACGGTATTCGCCCACCCTTCCTCTCTCCCTCCTTGACCCTGCCCCCATCCCTAACAAAAGCATGATTCAGCTTCCTGGTATTCATTTGCACAGTGATATTTTAAAAGCATAGTTTGCAAAAAGTCCCAAGGAATAATAGCCAATTCCATCGTTGCTGCTTACACAAAGGAACCTGACCTCCAACTGAGTTACAGAAAAACTGATCAATTAAATAATGCCAACAATCCTTAATGTAAAAATAAAATCTACACTCCCAACACAGACTACACCCTAGAACTCCACTGTGGCTTCTCTCTTGCATTGCCCATGTCTTTTCAATAAAACTTCACTGTTGCTGCTCTGTCCTTGAGTTTGGGATCATAAATCAGTGTTGATTCTTGAACACAAACTCTGGAACCCAGTGCCACCATTTTTTAAAACCTTTCACTCTTTTTTTTTGGTGTGGGGCTTGAACTCTGGGCCTGGGCGCTGTCCCTCAGCTCTTCAGCTCAAGGCAAGTGTTCTACTGCTTGAGGCACAGCGCCACTTCCTGTTTACTGGTGGTTTATTGGAGATAAGAGGCTCATGGACTTTGGGCTGGCTTTGAACCATGATCCTCAGATCTCAGCCTCCTGAGTAGCTAGGATTACAGGCTTGAGCCACTGGCACCCAGCCAAAACCTTTCACTCTTAATTCCTGAACTCCAAGCTAAAGTATATGTTGTGTTTATTCACAGTAAACAGCAAAACCTCCCCTTACAGGGAACAGAGCAACTTGAGCTTGAAGTGTTTCCAGAGAAAATTCGAGAAAGTTCTCAGCACTCATCCACTCACTCACTCACCCATGAAGGTATTAACCTATCACATCTTAAAATCTCCAGAAACTCTCTTTTCCATCAGGGTTTCATAATACTTTACAATTAATTTTATTTCAAATGAATATATGGCATATCAGATTGGGTGAGTCAGAGGAAATTTGAAATGAAATTAAGATAATATGCAGTGAACTAAAAAAAGAATTGAAAAGGGTGGTTCTCAAGAGAACTCTAGGATAACAAATAGATATAGATGAAAGAGTGGGTGGGTCAACATTTTTTGTATTTTGGAAAGTATTTGTAATTCTCTGGGACTTCAGCCCTGTTTTTTACTGAAGTTCAAAAGCATACTTCTCAGCTTGATTTGGCCATGCAGAGTGGAAGAGCACATTTCTACCCAAAGAAGAACCCAGAACATACTAATTTTACTGCCTTATGAACAAAAAGCAGCAATGAACTGCCATTTCGGCCAACATTCTGCCCTATGCAAAGCCCTGATAAGAGGCAAACAACATCAAGCTGCAAATGACTCTTTAACGCCATGTCACATATTGACTTTGTAATGAATAATGTGATCTGAGCACAGCAGATTTGCTTCTCTAATTATGTTTTGCTATGGTAATATTAAAATTAGACTGTGCTCCCTGACCACCCCAGAGGCCCCAAATGACTTTTAGGAGAATACTGGACAACAAGATATAAAAGGATTCAAGTTACATAAGTCTGAAGAAATATTATGATAAAAAATAATATCCATGAACTTGTAAAGATAAATCATAGCTTCTCTTCCAACTCACTAATCATTTTTTTCTTTTTCCTTTGACTCCTTAAAAATATGACAATATTTGTTGCGATCTTTATTAAATCATGAATCATGGGACAAGAGAAGATACCTTTTATCTATTGAGCTTCTACTAAAGGCTAGACATTGTTACATAAGTTATCTATTTTAATCTTCCCTAGAGCTCTGACAAGAAGGCATTTTATCATCAGTTTAAACCTGAGAACACAGATGCTTGCAAGTATTTATATAACCAATAAAAGGTTGAAGCAGAGATTGGACCCATGCCTTCCCACTGTATAATGAGCTCTAACCTTTGCTACCCCAACTTAACAACAGCCTGGAGAGAAATGGGCCACAGAGAGGAAATCTTAGCTCTGAGGAAAAGAAGTTCAATTAGATGTTCAATTATTCTCATAAGAAGAGAAATGACAGAGCTCCTTGCAAGAGCTCTACAAATGAGACCAAACCAGAATGGAGTGACTTGAGCTAAATGCTGTGTAAACGGGCTAAAACTTTAAGGAAGCAGGTCATTCTCCAAATAGATCAGTTTTCCTGATCTGACAACAGGAAATTCCAGTCCACCTGAGTCAGCTTCTTTAAGCCTTTGGAGAAAAGTAACCTGGGAGAAGCCTGTTGATAATCTATCAGCTTGTTTCTACTGATTTCTTTCCTGTTTCCCCTCTTAAAAACTCCCCTTATTCTGCCATGGCTCATGTCATTCATTCTCTTTTGTACCATGGAAGCTGCCTTCATTCATGAATGGCAAGTAGAAGCCAATTCGATCTGTAACTAAATGTGTTGTAATTTTGACAAGAAAGACAATGAAACTTCAATAGGTTGGACCTGAATGTTGTTCACATCAATGATGAACTCACCAGCAGCTAGGTCTTTTTTGGCTGGTCATTTCTCTGGAATTACTTCTTCCTTTGATTCCAGTGGATGATTGAGCTGTTCACTTTCTCCCTTCTTATAACAGTGCATGTGTGCAATAATGAGAACAATTTATGGGAGGTCTGCTATCTATCAAGCTCTGAACTTACAGCTGTGGTGATAGTACCTCAGTCAACCTTTCAGTAGCCTTACTTAGAGACAATACCCACTCCATTTTAAGGATGGTGAGGTTGGCACTTACAAATGACTTTTCTTTTTTTTTTTAAACTGGCTTCCAGATAGTACAAAGTAACTGTTTTCTAGTGTGAATGGCTTTGAGAAGGAAAATAACTTAGAAAGAAGGAAAGAAAGAAAGAGAGGTGGGGAGAGAGGGAGGAAGAAAATAGGAAGGAAGGCAGGAAGGCAAGAAGGCAGGCAGGCAGGCAGGCAGGCAGGAAGGAAGAAGGAAGGAAGGAAGGAAGGAAGGAAGGAAGGAAGGAAGGAAGGAAGGAAGGAAGAAAATAGGAAGGAAGGCAGGAAGGCAAGAAGGCAGGCAGGCAGGCAGGCAGGCAGGAAGGAAGAAGGAAGGAAGGAAGGAAGGAAGGAAGGAAGGAAGGAAGGAAGGAAGGAAGGAAGGAAGGAAGGAAGGAAAGTAAATGGGTTCAGATCTTTGACATCTTCACGGTCACAATAAGGATCTTGGACAGTGGGAAGCCATGGAGAGATTCTGTGTAGATGAGTGACATAATCTGATTTACTTGTTGACACAGCATCTTTAGAATCTACAATCTCTTTTTTTATTTTTATTTTTATTGTGAAAATACTGTACAGAGGGGTTACAATTACATGGGCAAGATCAGTATTTTTAGAAACAAAGGTACACAGTAGCTTCCTTCCTGCAGAGACATGTGATGGCAAGTATTATAGCTCTCTTTTTTCCTCTTTATCTCAAGTGTTGCATATCTTGGTATATTACTCTATGGCCTGCATCAGCTTCCTATAGGTGAGATTGACCTCTACTCTGCAATGTCAAGATAGGTCATGTGACTTACTTCAGCTCACAAAAGTGAACCAGAAGTGGTGAAAGGCTATTTCTAGGGGAAGATTTCTATCTCATTGTCTGTGTCTTCTTTTCCCTTAGCTATAAAAATAGCATATTTCCAGAGGGAGTCTTCTTTCAACATATATATACTGGAAGAATATAGCATGTGAAATTGAGGCAAAACTCAAATACAGCCTCGTACATATAACACAGGCAGAACTAAATTAATATTAAATATGATATTAAGATGTTAGTTTCTTACCATTCTTTTTTTTTTTAAAGAAAGCTGAAAACAATAACTGGCTGCCAGGTGGCAAGTAGATGGTAAGCGCTATAGCCCTCACTTTCTGCTTTGCCTGTCTTTTGGAATTCCTGTTCAAAAGTACAAGCAGCAGGCAGGACATGCTGACTCAAATATAATGAGGAGAAGATGACAGAAGAAATAGATGGCACTTCTGAGATTCAGCTACAAAAAGCCTGGCTTCCAGGTGTAACATTCTCTTTCACACATTACCCCCCACCACCACCTCCTCCTTTACCCCCATTCCCACCCCCTGCCTCATCTCAAGGGAGAAGGCAGCTGTCATACAGAGAGAAGCCACACAGGCAAGGAGCTGGCTTGGGCAGCCCAAAGGCCAAGGCTAGTGAAGCTCTTGACAAGCTGTGAATGAGAGTCTTAGCACCTCAGTCACTTCTGCTCCCGTCAAACCTTGAGATCACTGTAGCCCAAGCCACAGATGGACAACAATTTCATGAAAGATAGTGGAGCCCTTAATAAGCACCTCAAAGCTTCGTTAAGTTATAGAACGATTCATTACACAGAAAAAGACACCTAATACAAAGCCAGGCATGGTGACCACAATGATCATTGTTGCTACTTAGGAGGCTAAGGAGGAGATCTCTAATTTGAGACCAATCTGGACAACTTAGAAAGAGCCTTTCTCAAAAGAAAAAAAAAGGTAATGCCAAAGAATAAGAATAAAAGTATAAAGGAAGACTTATGATAGGGTAGCAATGATTGAAGTGGCAAAAAGACACAAGGCTAGAGAGATGCTGTGTGTGGCCTGGGGAAGGAAAAAGAACACTTCCCTCCCGGATCCCCATTCTGAGGACAGACGTACAGCCTGGGGGCAGTAGAGAGACAGCACTGAGAGGATTTGGGCTCCCATGGAAAAGGTGTGGGGACAAGGCTGAGGAAGAAGCCTGGCCTCTGCAGGGTAGAAGACCAGGAAAGTGGAACATCCTGTTCTTCCTGAGCTAGGGAATGGTGACTGTGTTAGGTCCAGGTATTCTGAGAAACTCATTTGAGTAACGATGTCACGATGAATGGCTCTAAAATAATGAAAAGGCCATTCTGTTAGATGCTCCTCTATGCAGAATACACCACCAGATGACAATAAGCATAGAAACTCATCTGGGCCAGGCACCCGGGGACATACCAGGCTGCTGCCAGGCATACAAGCACTGGCCCAGTAGTAGTTAAGCCAAGTAGTTAAAATGGGAGAAATCAGCACAGGAATTCTAGCTCCTCTGTCTCTGTGACCTAGAAGCCAGTCAGAAGGACTCCACAACACATTTGTTTCTTGAGCACCATGTTGGGCACATGGTAAACGTCCAATCAAAGAGCCTTGAGCTGCCTCCCTGTTAACTAGTGCCTGCACTGCTGTTAGGGACCCACATCCACATCTACATCCACACATGGGCCCAGGAGCTCAAAGGAAAGCAGCATTACTAGGGCCACACAGCCTGGTGCAGCATTCTCCTACTTAAACCTGGAATCCAATATCTGCTTTCCTCCATCAGTGGACGCAGCTGCTGCTGGTTCTCCGGGCTCTATTCCCACCCCTGATAAGGGATGCCCTCAAGATAAGTTCTGCCTGTAAGCTGAACGAGACTGGGGTGGCAAAGGGGCCCATAGAGACACCTCTTTCAATCATTCCAGGCACTCTGTGTCAGCACACCTGCTTCCCCAGCAGCTCCTGTCTGCTTAGGGGCCCACTGACACGTGGGGAAAACTACTGGCCAATCAGGGCAAGGGGGTGGGTTACTGCACAAGATACAGGCTAAGCCCAGGATTTCTGTCATGGCACAGTGAGACGCTAGTGTTCACTAGCATCTGGGCATGTAGGGTTCTTGCTGCTGCTGGGTACCTCTAAAGGCAGGCCAGATTCAGCCTCAGAGAGGTTCAGGCACAAAAAAATCATCACCTAGTAAAGCTGCTGGCTCAACTCTGCTCTGAAGAATGGTCACCTTAGCTAGGTGGCTCACACCTATAATTCTACTACTCGGGTAGCTGAGATCTGAGGATCATGGTTTGACAGCAGCCCTAGACAGGAAAGTCTATGAAGCTCTTATCTCCAATTAAAAACCAAAAGGTTGGGGCTGGGAATGTGGCTCAGTGGTAGAGTGCTCGCCTAGCATGTATGAAGCTCTGGGTTCTATTCCTCAGTGCCACACACACAGAAAAGCCTGGAAGTGGGGCTGTGACTCCAGTGGTAGAGTGCTAGCTGTGGGCAAAATAAGCTCAGGGACAGTGCTCAGGCTCTGAGTTCAAGCCCCAGGACTGACAAAAAAAAAAAAAGAAAGAAAGAAAAGAAAAAAAAGTTGGAAGTGGAGCTGGGGCTCAAGTGGTACAATACCAACCTTGAGCACAAAAGGTCAGGGGCCCATGCCCTGAGTCCAAGCCCAGTACTGGCACATGCACACGTGCGTGCACACACACACACACACACACACAGAACAGTCACCTTTTTGGATGCTGAGACACCAACCAAGCCAATAGCAGCATTAAACAAAGAGCAGTGTTATCAGCAAATCAAACAAAGATTGTATGGCTATATAAAGACACCTTAGGTTATCAAAAGCTAGATACTAATAGCATGCAAGCACAAATGGAAAAAACAAAATGTCTCATTTATGAATATACCTCATCTCCAAGTTCTCAGTTTAATTCATTTAACCATATCCACCTGAGCTGAGCATGATAATATGCACCTAATCCCAGCAACTAGGGAGGCTGAGGCAAGAGGTTCACAGTTTAAAGAGAGGCTGAGCTACATAGTGAGATCTGTCTCAAAAATTAAAAATCCACCTGAATCCAGTACGATGCCATCAGCTTGGGCTCCTGTTTTAATAACAACTTCAAAACCCAAATGTACATATAAATCTAAGTCTGTTTCAGTCCTATAATTAAGCCAAAATTTCTGCTAACACCCACAAACAATTATATTTAGAAATAGGAATATGAAAAGTTATACAATTTGCAGTTTTTAAAGATAATCCTCCCTTCCTTGGCTCTTTGCCAGTGTTCTGTCATTTCTAATCTACACTGTCAGCTTGACAGTTATGCCAAACAAGAGCTAATGTTTGCGGTAGAAGAGAAGCAAAGCATCCCTCCTCAGCATCCTGCTCACGCATTCCCTGTCAATTATAAATATTTGCTTGGGCTCAACATTGCACCACTGTTGGAGCCATTACTGCCTGTGACTAAGTGATATATTTGAAGAGTCAAGCTTTTGATATTTTGCAGCTGGGACTCCAGAATAATCAAAATGCTCATCAACCAACACTTGAGTCCCCGTAGACTGTTTTAGAGAGCAAATAGTTATCTCAGACAATGAAAGTACGAGTTTAAATCTATTTATTTGTTTTTATTTATTTAATTTTATTTTTACAGTACAGGACTTTGAACTCACATCCTCAAGCTTGCTAGGCTGCCACAATACCATGGATCCATACCTCCAAGGCCCACTTTACGACGCTTAGTTGATCACTGTTAATAGAAACGTTAGCCCATGGAGCTGAGGAGTCCACACATCTAAGAGATTCTTGTTTTCAGATATGCAACCATGACATAAGTGTCTTTCTAAAGGCAACTTGAAGTGATAATATAAGGTATCCCCCCTTTAAAATGGATTGGTTTCTATAGACACCAAGAGTCTACAGCCATTTTTGCCTTCCTGGAGATCACTCACTGGGAGCAGAGTCAGCAAAGAAGGATTCAGGAGTGGAGTGACATTTCCTGGCCCCCTGGGGCTATGTCTTTAGAAGCTTCTCAGAGATGACAAACTTAATAGGAATTTTATGACTTACACCCAAAAGGCCTTTTAGCCTACTAGTGACTCTGTGTCAACTTATGGCTGCTCAGGTTACACATATACAGGGGGGTCACTGTGCTTTGGAGAGAGTTCGTGGTTCCTGTATGCCTCCTATCTTCCTTCCGTGGTGAATGAATAATCTGGAGCACAACAAAATCTGGACAGCACTGGCTGAATCCCCTGGCTAGCCTGTCACAAGAGGACTAGGTAAGTTCATGATGTTAATGATATTACAGCCAAACTTTGCCAACGAAGACAGTTTAAGGACAGACTTAATTGGTTTAAGGACAGTTTAAAGACAGGCATACATTAGTGGACAGAATTGAGAATCCAGAAATAAAACCATACATTTTGGAAAAGGATATGAAACCAATTCAATGGGAAGAGAATAGTCTTTCATTAGCGATGGTGGACAATTGGATACCCATAGACAATAGAATGAAGTTGGACCGTTATCTCACACCCAGAAATTAACACTAAAAGGAACAGAGACCCACATGTAAAACGAAAGCTATAAAACTTCTAGAAGAAAACATAGGCATTCATCACTGTGAATTGGCAATGGTTTTTTTAACGTGACACCAAGAAAGAGCACAAGTGACCAATATAAAATATAGAATACTGCACTACATTAAAATTTGAAACTTACCAGATATGGTGACACACACCTGTAATCCCAGCACTTGGAAGGCTGAGGCAGGGCCAGTTATAGCTACAGATAGAGAACCTGTATCAAAAAAAAAAAATTGTGCTTCGAAGAACACTATCAATGAAGTGAAAAGAGAAAGAGTGGGAAATGATTTAAAAATCATCTTGTACTTATAATTAGACTTTTATATAAAGAAATCTTGCAATTCTTCAATAAAATAAGAATTTTGACCCTAGGACAGAGTGCTGTAAGTGTATGAAAAAAAAGAACAGGACTTCTTGGAAACATGACTGACCCTAGGACTGATCCAAGAAATACAGGAGATGAGTGTGGGCCATCTTACAGTGTCAGGAATTAAGGAAGTGCTCACATACCACATCATACACACAACACGCACAAATACCACCCCCACAGACATTCACATCATTCACAACACACACATCACTCACTGAACTTACACACCATATCACAAACACATACACCACAAACACAACACATACCACACATCACACTATACACATGACATACACACTACACACACCACAGCCAGACACATATACACATACCATACATATCACACATAAACCACACATACCTATATCCCCCCACTACACATACACACCACACATACAAACACGTCACACACCAGTGTATCCACACCATACACACACACACACACACACACAAATACACACTTGTGGAGACATATCAAGGTATTACAAGAGCCACCTGAAAGAACTCACAGTGAGCATAGCTGAAATGATTTGAGCAATAAGATGGCCTTGAATTATTAACTTAAAAACTATAATGTAAGTGGCACTGTGGCTCAAAGTGGTAGGGCAATAGCCTTGAGCAAAAATGCTCAGGGACAGCACCCGGGTCTTCAGTTCAAGCCCCAGGATTGACCAAAACAAAAACAGAAACAAACAAAGAACCTAACATCAATAAGTCTATGCAGAGAAATTCCAAATAGTGAATGCTGCTGCTGGTCTGCCCTTAAGAGGTAGTATGTAATTCCTGGGCCTTAGATGAAGCTGTGCACGGTGGCTTCCTCACAGGATGCAAAATGGAGAGGGGTGGGGCACACACTGCACAAATGCTGCTCAGGTGACAAGTGGCCAAGTCCAATGACAACCATAATGGCCACAACACAACATGTGACCAAAATGGCACTGTCCCTCTGCAGTCCCTCAAATACACAGCCCTGATCTAGTGAGGAGAAAGTCTCCTACAGTTCCTTCTGTAAAGTACATGACAAGTGTTCCTCACAGCTGTCCCGGAGGAGCTGGAGATGGCAGGAGCAGCATATGCCTGGCCTGCCCCTGCCCCGTGGAAAAGCCAGGGGACAACTTAGCAGCAATTCCCCTGACTCCACAATTCAGGACCAGAGAGATTGACATCTTCAAACTACTCCACACACACACACACACACACACACACACACACAGATTGACATCTTCAAACTACTCCACACACACACACACACACACACACACACACACAGTTTGCTTCTTCAATTTCAGACCCTTTTGTACTGTTCTCAGATTCACACACACACAGTTTGCTTCTTGTTCAATTTCAGACCCTTTTGTACTCATGTTCCCAGATTCCTAATAGACACCGAGATGCCAAATCAGGTATATTTTTAAGACAGACTCTATAAATAGGTCATGAGAGGCATACAAGGAAAATGTCACCAACTCACAGCGGCAATGAAAGAAACATTGCAGCGATAAATAACTCCAAGTGTTTCCTTGCTGAGTACACAAGGGCTGAAGCAACAGTGAAGGAACTTTATATGCCAGACTGGAAAAGGCCAGTTAGAACTATGATCCCACCATGCCCACGCTTTGTCCCTGACTCCCCCATGGAAAGCAGATGCTCCCTGACTTACTTGCTCTGTTGGAGTCTTTTGCTTAGAAAAATAAATAAATAAATAAAAGGACTCAAGGGAATAAACTGTGTATCAATAAAAGAGAAAGGGAGAAGCACAAGGAAGGGAGGAAGGAAAGAAGGAGGGAAAATTAAATTATGTCTTAGTTTCTTAGAAATAATTTTCACTCAAGTCCAACTGACCTGGTTATTTTCATATAGACAATGTCCAGAAGGAACACAGCAGAACACAGACAGTAAAAGATTAGATTTTTAAAACACAGAATGAATTACAGAGTGTAAAGAATTTGCACTGGGTACTCAAAGCTCAACCCTGCAACATGACAAGCTCATTACTATTCTTAAATGTTTATACAAGTAGTGTATGAAGTGTGTTGCTGATTCAGACATCAAAACAAATATTGAACTTTAGGGTTGCTGCAGAGTTTTAGAGAAACCATTTAAAACACTTGATTAAAGTTTCACAAAATTAAATTTAAATTACTTTAAATTTTTACTTAAAATGAAGATATTATATTTCTATTTGCCTCTTAATTTTAACAAAATACAAGTATTTTAAAATGTTTTAAAATACAACTATTCAAAAACATAAAAATAACTTTAATATTTACTCTCAATTTCCAATGAAGTGTTTAAATAAGCATGTTTTATATTACTTCCAAAAGAACACAAATTAAGCAAAAACCTGTATAAGAATTAAATGAATAATATTGACAGAATAAAGGCAAGCCAAACCTGAGATTTTCTTCAGAATTAGATTTTTCAAAGGCAAGATAATATAAACTAGTGGAATAAATATATAAAGAATAAACTCAAAATAAGGCAAGCTTGCTGAGACCAAAGAAAATTGAAATATTAATCAAAGATGTTTATCTTTATCATTCACAAAAGGCTTCAGTTGAACAATTAGATGTATGTAATAATTGAATTCAATCATCTGACATTTTGTACTTGGCCACATAAAAAACAGGTTACATATCCTTTTCAACATTATTGTAATAAAAAATTATTTTCCAAAGTAGGAAAATGGGACGTATTTTAAATTTGTTTGCCTGATTGAAACATGGAAATGGTTAAACATATGGAATGTGGATCTTCATTCTTGTTCTCTAGCCTGCAAACATTAAGGGAGACATAACCGACTTGAAATACTTTAAATAACTAAACAATTACAAACTTTTCAAAGAAAACCATAGCAGCCAAAATTCCTTTAATATGTAAGAAATACCGAAGAGAATTTCAGATATTCAAATGATTGAAATTTATTTATTATATACACATATGTATGTGTATAGTGTGTGTGTGTGTGTGTGTGTGTGATCAAGATGTCCACTAACCAAAAAAAAAGAAGAACTGGAGATTAGATTTCTGATAAAATGGCAGTGTATGTTTCTGTTCCTCAGTGGTTTCAACTCTAGCTCAAATACCAATCACTTCCCCTAGGTAAGCAGGTGTCGAGTCTCACTAGGTCTCTCCAAAGAGAAAAGGCAGGCACTCATAACGTTTCCCTCCAGGCTAGATGAAGCCTTGGAGACTTGCAGAGAGAGCAAGCAGGAGGCTCGGGATTGGAGTCTTTCCAGCAGCCACTGCCCCTCATTACCCCTGCCTCATGGTCTTCCTCTCAGTATAGAAACAGCCTTTTTTGCAGGTGAGGCATTCTGCTGTGTGACCAATGGGGAGTCTAAGTCTGCTAGGGTCTTTAAGGAAGAGAAGCACAAGCAGCAGCAACAGCTCATTTCTGGGCCTCCTGCTTTGAGGTCATGGCTGGGGCTGTAAGAGCCAACTATCCTGACACTATGAGTAGAAAGCCATGGAAAGTAAGAGAAACTGATCCACAGCTGTGACTTCACTGTAAATTTCAGAACTCTTACCTCCAGTTCATTGGATGCTATATTGTTAACTAATACATTTCTGGGGTTGACATTTTTTATTCAAGTAGTAGGGGCATTGTACACAAACAACGAATCTTCTGGTCATGTATCTTTATATATGATTGATTTACTACCAAATATTACTTAACCTCGATTTGAGATGGAGCGAGAGAATTCTGTGCTCAGGGTATACAGAAAATATTGAATAAAAAGTAGAGAAATACAAGAATTCAGGAAAAACTGGAACTGGAGTCCTAGAACACCAGTTCTCCTGCTCACCATTGATTCTGGAGCATAAACACATGAATGGGCATGTGTGCATGCACGTGTGTGCACACACACACATACACACATGTGTGCGCACATACACACAATCTTGGGGAAACGGGAAAAAAGTCTAAGAGCAGAGCAGCTTCTACTAGTCCTGGCTGCATATTTGATTACCAGGTGATTACCTGAGGAGCTATTAAAAATACCAAAATGAAGAAAACTTGATTTACTATACACTAACCTTTCTCAAAAATAGAACATTAAAGGTATACCCAAATATCATTTCTCATTTCTCTACTAGAAATGATTGTACTATTGCAGCATAGCATGCTGGCAAGCTGCAGTTCTCGGAAGCTGCATGTAGAAAGACATATATATATACAATATAATTAGAATCTACATTGATGCAGACTTTCAGGAGTGGAACAGCATAGGCTTAGTTACTTCTTACCAGAACATGGCAGATTTCTCAAGGGTTACCCTGCAGACACTTGAAGACCCCATCTGTTTGTAAACTCATGCAATGTGCATGGTCAGAGAATGGTTGAGTCAACTAGAACAGATTCAGTGCCCTTTTTTCCATAAACAGGAATGAGCACAACCTTTAGGAATTTATTAGATATGGGGGGAGGTCGGAGCATCTCAAGGATTTCCTCCCCTTCCCCCAGGCTGGCCTTAAACCACGATCCTCCTGATCTCTGCCTCTCAAGCAGCTAGGATTACAAACGGGAGTCACCACCGCACCCAACCATTACCACTCACTTGCTAGCTGTTCTTTTCAGAAAAATCTAGACTCACCTCGATGCAGATTTAGCAGCTGTCCATTCAGGTACATTTCATCACTAAACACAATAAAAAGAATTGTGATTTATTCTAAGCTATGATCTTAAAACATAATTGTTCTTCAAATTATTTGTCCAGAGGTAAAATTTGCTGCCACTAGAAACATTAAAAAGTCCACTTCACAAATGCATTGTCCAAAAGAATGTTGGACACTTGAAATGTGGCTGGTTCAAATGAAGGACTTGCAAATTTAAATAGCCACATGTGGATAAGGGCTACTGTTGGGGGCAGCAAACACAGAGCAGAATGCCGTGCTGCTCTCAGTATGTGGAGCTGGATCCCAAGGATCAAGGTGTGACTACTTGGGGGCTTGTTGGAAATGTAGAAGTGGGCTTGACTCCAGGCCTAAGTCAGAAGAGCCAACAGACTCAGGGGTACAATGAAACTTGAAAGGCTTTCGTTTATCTTGGTTTGCAATGGGCACACGATCACTGAGTGTCACTGTACCCAGGGAAATCTGTTGACTCTTTGGAACCATTACTGGTAGTGTACTTCTGGCATTTGCAGTTCAAAGCTAACCTGGGCAGGCAAGTCCGTGAGATTCTCACCACCAATAAACTACTCAGAAAAAGCCAGAAGTGATATTGTGGCTCAAGTGGTAAGAGTGCTAGCCTTGAGATAAAGAATCTCAAGGACAGCACCCAGGCCGTGTGTTCAAGCCCAAGGACAGGCACAAAAAAACAAAACAAAAAAACATAAAACAGTACCTCTGTACCTGCACCACTGCATTTGGTTCAGTATTTTTTTCAACATTTCAGATTTAGCAAAACTAGGTTTTAGCTCATCACCTGCATTTGAAAAAAAAAAACACAACTGGGCAAATAAACGATCTTATTTGTATTAACAATGGTGTCTCAATGAGAAAACTGCAAGAATCCAAAGTAAAACAAAGCTACTTTGTCGTTCACAAAGACGAAACAGATGATGGCCATATATGTGGACAATGGTATGGGTTTCATCCGGAGGAGAGTAGGGGCAACATAGCACCGCTAAAGAGAGGCAAATTGTTTTCACTACACTTAGCATACAAAGATACGACTATCACTAAACAGTGTTGTCTTTGAAGGCAAAAATGCTTTTGAAACGGAGGGAAGGATAATGGATGGATGGACTGAGTCATTTCACCGAAAAGGGTACATTCATATAACACGTAAGGAAAAGATATTCCGCATGTGCTTTAACAATGTCCCAAACTGTTATATGATTTAAAAAAAAAAACTATGCTGGTAAAATGACTCTTGCAGTTCAAAGAAAAAAATATGTACATGACATACATACAACTGGTATATAAACACCAAGTTTCTACACACAAGAAATTTGAGTGGTACCTTAGAATTGAAGGATACCAGAAATGTTCACCTTTTATCCTTCTGTTGAGAAGAAAAAGTGAAGAGCCATGTTGGGAAAAACATTGAAGAAAAAAAGGCATGCTACTCCTAAAATCATAGCAATGCATGCATACATACTAAAAAAAAGTTGAATAAGTGGTGAAAAATCTTGAAAGTACTGTCACATAATCACAAACTGAACCCCAGGCTTTACTGGACAATCATAGTTCTGGAACATTAAAGAGAAACATTTTCAACTACAATTTGTATGTGCAGTATTGCTCCAGTCCTCTTAACAGTATGATCCACTCAGACACGACGGATAAAGTATCAGCACAATCAGCCCCTCGCTCTCCTTTATACCTCCAGGAAAGTACATTTTAGCCCTACTTCAACAACAGAAACTATCTGCAACTTCATGGAGACAGCATTCATTTTGAATGTGTTGCTTTTCAAATGTCTTTACAGTAGAGATCTGGTTGTTCATTCTAGCTGTACAGTTGGCACAGCGAAGTGCTCAACATTTTTTCTTAGCCAGTTAAGGCAGCAAAGTGACTTCTGGGCAAAACTATGAGGAAATTTATGTAAGCCCTAAGTATAGAAAGCAGCAAAATTGTATGTGAAAAACACTCCAGGTTTCCTGATATTATGACTACAATTTATTTTCAGCATGGAGGAAAAGTCACAGTAAGAGAAGTCTTAGAACTACCTGAGCTAGTAGGAAGGCAGACCATCTACCCTGGGATTCACAGTAAGGAGAATGACAAGACTATTCCTTTAAGATGTTATGGAATGGGATCAAAATAATGAGAGCAAATCCTCCAATTATGAGGCATGTATGTACAACAGCTCTCACTACTTTGAAGAATAAGGGACAAATGAGCTGATTTGAATTACTAGGGAAAGCGGGAAAGTGTGATGAAGGCCCAGGAGTGGCTCATGCTGCCTTGTACATAATCTTAATGTTACAGCAATAATAATAAAAAGTGACCAGAGTATGGTGGTATACACCTGTAATTCCAGAATTTGAAACAGGAGGAATTTGAAGCTAGAGGAAGATGCCTCAAAACCTACCTCTCTCCCACAAGCTTGGGGTAGAGCTCAAATCCCAGATTGGTCAAAAGCAAAGCAAAAGAATCCCCACTCCCAAAAGTACTTCCTCCACACATGATTTAGCACCATTTTTACTTTGTCAGTCATGGGGCTTTAACCCGGGCCTGGACACTGTCCTTGAGCTTTTTGCTTAGCACTCTACTACTTGGGCCACTGCACCACTTCTGGTTTTCTGGTGATTAATTAGAGGTAAGTGTGGTGGACTTTCCTGACCAGGCTGGCTTCGAACCACAATCTTCAGACCCCAGCCTCCTGAACAGCTAGGACTACAGGCACAATCCACCAGCACCCAGCAAGTTTTAATTTAAATCTGATCTATGCCAAGCTGGAAAGCTGTTTTTGTATTACTTAATAATTAAGCCAGTCTACAAAAAAAAGGTAGCGGACTTGAGATTAGCTTATGTTAAAATTATAAAAGCTCAAACTATCACAACACCTTATTTCCTTATAGAACCTAAAGCCTGCTGTGTGCCAGTACTCCACCACTAAGCTGCCCTTTTTTTTTGTTATTGGTGGTCCTGGAGCTTGTTGGTCTGGGCCTGGACGTTGTCCCTCAGATCTTCAGCTCAAGGCAAGCTCTCTACCATTTGAACCACAGTACTCTGGTAGTTAATTGGAGACTTTCCTACCCAGGCTGGCTTTGAACCACAATCCTCAGATCTCCTCAGCCTCCTGAGGGACTAGGATTACAGGCATGAGCCACCAGTATCTGGCTGCTACTCTCATTTTAAGACAAGGTCTTAATGTAGCTTATACTGGTCTTATCTTGCAGTATGCATACTTTGCCTGGATTCTTACTAAATTGCCCTTGTGAATAACTTCAACACAGAATCCAGACTCCTTATCAAACATTTTGCTTTACAAACTGCCATCTATCTTAGAATATAACAAGTTATTTCTGAAAATATTCACTTATACTGCGCTTCTGTAAACACCTTTAACTTGGTCTCTGTGTACTCAAAACTCAACTTTCGCAAATTGGTAAGAGTATTTTTTTTATTATTAGCTTCATTACCACAGGAAGGAAAAGAGAAAAATTTACATGCCTGGCTTACAAAGAATAATCTGAGGTAACTCAGATAGGCTTTCCCTGTTTAAGTGTGAACCAAATTTCTAGGATTCAAATTATCTATAGCTGAATAAAAGCTATGCTACTTAAAATCTCAGTGTCTCTGCTTCTTCATTTGTAAAGTGGGGATAGTGCCTGCATATTACAGGGTTACTGTACAGGTTAATGTGCACATTAAGGTGTTGTTATTCAACTACTAGTGTGCATAAATACTCCTGTAGAATTGGTAACTATTTTCAATCGAATAAATGAAGCCACATCCTACAGTAAACTTATTCATCCATTCTACATTATGAAATAGATCCATTTGTAAGGTTGTCTTGAACAGAAAGAGTAAGATAGGATAGCTATGAAAACTGCAAGACATTATATGTAAGTCACAATTGCCAAGTGATTTAAAATCATTTATCATACTCTGTCCCAATGGAGAAAAATTAAAACTGATTCTCAACTGTGTTAATGAAATGCTTTTTTCTAACTTCAGAACCCTTTACATTTAATCTATTCTTCCTCAGGTCCTAAATACTGACACTTTCAAACTGGACATCTTAGCATTACCGAAATTGTTGAGTATTAATTTCTAAGAGACGTACCAGTCCAGTCACACTTGCTGCCAACACACCACCACCAAATGACTTTTAAGCAAGTTCTTAAAATGCTCATGACTGTACATTATAGACAGGCAATGTAACTCAGCTAAACCAATCACTCCTGCTTAAATGGCAGACATTAGATACAGAATGTTGAGATTATAAACAGAAGCTTCAGCATTTCTAAAATACTGAACTGGAGGTGTTAACAGCACTGAAAGCATTCAGCTGGTAATTTACGTTACCATATTAAAAGTTTTTAAATTCTACAATGAAACCAATGCTATTCATTTCATGTTTATTTTATAAGGATCTTTGTCAAGTTTATCAATTTGAAAACAATAAATTCATCATCAACACTTAAAAGACAAATTTTCCTCATGTCTTAGATTTCCATTCTGCTACCTACAATTAGGCTTACCCTTAATCTACAATAGCCATATTTCATTTCACAACATCTGAACTATATATACAAGTATGTATTATCAACAAAATATTTTCAAGTTGCTTTCAAATGATACCAACAAAGAGTAGATCAAGTTTTCAAGTGTACAGAAAACCATACTACAACAATTGACCAATATAAATATGTGTTAATACTCCTTTATTACATTCTATTTAGATAGCAACACTAATAAAATTCTCAATGCATATGCCCCCACCACCTGTACTTTATTCTCTATGCTAGCATTCTGACCCTTATGTAATGTAAGAAGAACATCTTAATTCAGCAACCAAGTTGGACAACCACGGTTCCTATCAAATGGTGATGCACCAAAATCCCAATTCTCATGAATTTTAACATACTGAAAGTACATTATTTACGTAGGATGGGAGGATGTGCCTTAACTTGATTTAAAAAAAGATAGCCACATCAGTTTAATTCCATATATATGATACTACCTATGCAATTTATTAAAATTGTAATAAACATAATAAACTAGTGCTCCAAACTTATGCTGTTCATATGGAAGACACAAGAGAAGACACAATAGAGACTGCCTTGCAATAACAAGTACAAATTCCTTCTATAGAGATGTAGAAATAAAAGGACAAATCTACTTGTCTAAAAGACAATTGACTGTACACATTTTATTTACAGTTTTGTACACTGTCTTAATAAGAATGGGACCGCTTCTCTACTTGAGCCATTTTTAACCAAAGCAAAATAACCTAAGTAATACAAAGTGTTAAAATACAGCATAAAGGTACAAAAACAGACATACTAATTCTAGTTAGGAATGTAATTATGATGTTACATTTTTTATAATCCACAATTATGTTTAGGAAATCACATAAACATAGATCACTGATTTGAATAAAATGCATAAACTTGAAGCAAAGCTTTGTAGTTACAAAAAACAAAAAAGTTACCAAAGAATGCACAAAATTAATGTTTATTCCACCTTTGTGTCATATTCCTGGATCCTTCACCAATGTTACATGAGGAAAAAAACAAAAGCAAAACAAATGAAAAACTGAAATCAGAATCACTAATGTTATCAAGTAGGGAAACAAATAAATTAAAATCTAGCAGCCATCAGCAAGAGTACAGCAAAGATACTGCTGTAAAAAGAAACAAAGAAAATTGCTAGAAAACTGTATGCATCATATTCTTTCAAACCAGCAAAATATGCTCCTGCATAAAATGGAACAGATTTTTTTTTTCCTATTAAGGTATAGAAACTCAAGTTCTTTTCAAATATTGTGGATGGGCAAATGTGTTTGTAATGGTAATTCTACTAGGCTTTTACAGAGTGAGCCAGGAACACATTTATAGATTCTGGGGATGACATGTACTGTAATTCTTTGATTTGTATAGTGGACACTCTAGCAAAAGTTAAAAAAAAAAATGAACACAGAAGTACAAGACAAAGGCGAATGAGACTTCTCTTATATCTTAGTAACATTTAGATGGAATCAAATTTAAATGCAGTCCACTCTGCTTTGATGAGGCTTTGGTTCAGCTCCCAATCTCGATTGCTTGACGCAGTCTCCTATGAGAACACTCAGAAGGTGTCTTCTTAAACAACAAACCTATTTTTAGTGGTGGAGCCGCTCTTAGTAGCTGTGTCTGCATGGGACTGATAACCAATCACTATCTTTGGAGGAAGTCCTAACCTTTCCTTGTATACCCTCCTAGAAGACAAAAAAGTAAACATTATTATTCATCAAAAACTTTCAACTTGTCTTTACATAACAATTATTTACATGAGAGTAAAACGTGAATTCATTTCCTTTTAGCAAAATTTTCTCTATTTTGACAAACTTGGTTAAGAGCCATTCACGTGTGTGTGTGAGTGTGTGTGTGTGTATGTGTATGAGAGAAAAAGAGAGAGAGAGAGAAACGCACGGGTGAGAGAGACACAAAAGCAGGATCAATACCCTCATCGCATCTATAGCTTAGTCAGGAAAAGATAACCAAGTGGTATGTACCTGTCTACTTTCATGTTTTTGATTGTATTGAGTTATTGTAGTGGCCCATGAGTTTGTGTGGGCTGTACAGCCAAGACCTTGTGTCAAAAAAAAATGCCTAAGAGTAAAGTGTATTTTTCACATAAAATCTAGTAAATGCTGTGTATCACTACAAATTACATTTACTGTATCTACCTACCAATGAGATCACATACACAAAAAAGAACCATTAAGAGGCAAACTCAGTATTCTCCAGATACATATACATAATTTTCTGCCTTCTACACTAACTTTACCACCAAATTTCCAAAAGAGATGTGATTAAGAACAAAATGTGATGAGTACCGATTAGTATTGCAACTAAGAACTATGAGACTATATAAATTGGAGGAAGATGATCTAATCTCATCAATATTAAAGAAATCCCCTCTTCAAAAGTCATGAGGCCCCAAAGTATAGTTAAGAGAATAAAATACGTCAGAAGGCTGGAAATACACCACTCTTCCAAAAAAAGTACAAAAATATGCACATGATGTGAATCTTAAACAAGACAAAAACTAAGATATATTACTTAAATTTCCATAGAAGTTGTCTATAGTGTTACATGCATAGTGAAAACACACATGTCAACATACAAATCAGAAATTCTATACATTTGTGCTTTTCAAAGTAGCATGTTTTCTTAGCACGTTTCCAACTAGGGAAAACTATTTTTGCATTTAGTAAATGTATAAATGCAGTGCCAAAGTAGAATGCTCTAGTGAACATGTACTCCACTGCCAAGAAAAAGATTTTACTGAAATGAAAAAAAAAAAACCCTAAGAATACAACACTGAACACTAATAGGATTCCAAAGTATAAAAGCATTCATGAAGAAACAAAGACAATAATTATTTACAAACCCAAGTGCTTCTATCTTTTAAAAAACAGTTTGTTGTCCTCTTACTGTCAAAGGAACAGGCAGAGTGAACTTACCCTATGTGTGTAACAGCCTCTCTGTTTTCACATTCAGTAGTCCATATTGCTATCTTATCGCCTTTAGCTCTAACGTTAACAACAGCTCCACACACATCATCACTGTAGTCGTCGAAAGATTCTCCAATAAGGCACAGCAGCTTTAAAAGAATTCCAAATTGCATTCAATGCATTATCAACAACTTAGTGTTTGTTCACTTTCAATTAAGATCAGCTTTCAAATCAATAGCTGACTTTTAAAAATGACTATATTTATGTATATATTTCTGGCCTTGACTTTTTAAAGATGTTCTAATTTTCTTGGCAAATTAGGCAGCTGATATATGGACCCACAAAGAAAAAAATCAAAACAACAACAACAAAAAATGGGAGGTGTGGGGCTGGGAAGGTGGCTCAGTGGTAGAGCGCTTGCCTTGCATGCTCAAGGCCCTGGGTTCGATTCCTCAGCACCACATAAGCAAAAAGAAAAAAGCCAGAAGTGGTGCTGTGGCTCAAGTGGTAGAGTGCTAGCCTTGAGCTGAAGAGCTGAGGGACAGCGCTCAGGCCCAGAGTTCAAGGACCATGACCCACCAAAAAAGACACTGAGTCTTGATCCTGAACCCTGTTTCTTAGAAGCCTGGAACCTGGAACTTTTGCCTATACATAACTGCTTATCTTTTCCTGTTTAACATACCTTAATAAAGCTAAAGTTCAGTTACCACATCAGTAATTTTACTGTTTGCTTCTCTGATGTAAAAAACAAAAAAAGAACACACACACACACAAAAAAAAAACATAAAAGGGGCACAAAGAACCATGCTATAAGTAAACTGAAAAAACTTAGATCATGCATAGTAACTATGGAAGAATTGGAAGATAAATCAAAATCACTTTTTACCTAACTTCTGATACTACAGAATGTTTCACGGGGGCTGGGAATGTGGCTTAGTGATAGAGTGCTTGCCTAGCATGCATGAAGCCCCCGGTTCGATTCTACCACATAAACAGCAAAGGCTGAAGTGGCACTGTGACTCAAGTGGTAGAGTGCTAGCCTTGAGCACAGAGAGGCTCAGGGACAGAGCCCAGGCCCTCAATTTAAGTCCCAGGACTGGCAAAAAAAAAAAAAGATTCGCATTAGCCTATGACTGAAATCCCAGCACTCAGAAGACGAAGGGAACAGGAGGATCTTGATTACTATAGCCTGCTTTAACATGGTAATGTGGCCCCATGTCAAGAAAGCAAGGGTTGGAGATGCAGCTCTGTAGCTCAGTGGTACAGCATTTGCCTAGCAAATACAGGGATCTGGGCTCAATTCTTAGCACCAAAAAAAAAAAAAGAAACAAATTAAAATGTAATGTAGTGTGTCAATATTCTAAAACTGTTGTATAATGTTAAAACCTTACTGTCTCTAGCCAAAAGCGATCCAGGTCACTTCGTCTCTGCTGTTTGTTCAATGTAATTAGCCATCGTCCTCCCCGTTTATTTTTCTCATCTTCCCACATAGGCTCAATACCATCCTACAGAGAAAGAACACAACAGTATTAGATAATGCTGCTGTACCTCCCGTTGGGAAGACAGAACTTTGTCATTTGTTGCTATCAAACCTCTAGTTTTCACTTAATTTGGAAATTCTTAAACTTTCTGATTAGACACCACTTAGAAGGCACAGACACCCCTGAGTCTAGAAAATATAAGCAAAAATTATTTAAGTGTAGGGCTAATTAATGCCCTACTCCCACCACCTGTAAAGTCCATTTGTAAATACCTCATGATCTCTGTACTTCTGTACTTCATGTAAAGAATAACTGACAACCAAAGCCATTATCAAAGTCAATCTCACAATGTCCTCATAGAATTGTCTCCCAATTTCTGTGATTTGTATCCTAGCCTGTCATACCATAGCCTAGTTAAGGCAATTTAGTTTTTATCTTATGCATTATCACACACTAACCTAAGTTGTGACAAGATCTCTTAAGTATTTTAATGCCTTAGTCTTCAAATAAATACACAAAATCACCAATAGCATACCTTAAAAAGTGAGTAGTCACATCCAGGCATTAAATTACTAGACAACTGGATATGGTTGTATAGACTAAGTAAAAGAAAAGAACAATTAAAAACATAGTATGTAACACAGAGTTTAGGTGCTCACATACACACACTTCGAAAACAAATAACAAGTGGAATTGTTGACTATCAAAGTTAATTCTGAAATGGACAAAATAGACCTTAACAATGAATTACATGCTTGTAAAAATTCATAAGAAACTATGTTGGAGGGGATGAATACACACACAGACACACACACACACACAGACACACACACACACACACACACACACACACACACACAGTACCAGTCCTAGTTCTTGAACTAGGAGCCTTGAGCTTCTTTGCTCAAGGTTAGTGTTCTACCACTTGAGCCATAGTGCCACTTTCAGCTTTGTTGGTACTTAATTGGAGATAAGCTCTCAGGGGCTAAAGTGAGGTTGCTCTTAAAAAAAATAAAAAATTTATGAGGCTAATGATTAGTTTTATTTGCAAACACATCTGATCAAGTGGGGGAAAAAACCCTACCTGGCCATCAAGATTAAACTGAAATAATAAACATTACCACCTTAGAGGTATCCAAGAGTAAAACAGACCCAACAATTTCCAATCATCAAAAGTTGTTACCTGTTATAATTAGCACAGTAAATACACAGGGAAAGTTGAGACATATATATGTATATAAAGACTGGAATATAGTCTAGCATGCACAAGGACTTGTGTTCAGGACCACAGGTAAAGGAACACCTGTTTTTAGAGACTATACTAAACATTTTAACTTGGCAGACTGACACTAAGGCAGGAGGCTCTCCAGTTTAAAGATGACTTACTGAGACTGTCTCAAGAAGAAAAATGGGCTGGGATGTAGCTCAGTGGTAAAGCGCTTGCCTAGCAAGCGCAACGTCCTGGGTTCGATCCCCAGTACCAAAAAAGAAAAGACAAAAAAAAAAAAAGAAGAAGAAAAATATTTTTTCCTTGGAAAAGACTTAATTTTAACTTGCATTTTTAAGCCATAAAGCTTATGGTTTCAAATTTTTGCTAACCTAGAAATAAGTCTCAAAAACAATTTTTCTTCCTAAAGTTTATCACCTAGTATAATGAAATTACTCCCATCACAGATTCTGTGATGTTCATTTGATATTCTTCTGTATTTTGCTAACTTCAGCCTTTGCTGTCTCAAAATCCTTAGCACTGGAAATTCCAGATATTGCATTGGAAAGTGTAAGTTGAACAAGGTTTTGGAATACCCTTATGGGGCAAATGTATCTACGCAACCACCAAAGGGAGCAAATTCTATCTCCATGTCAAAAATTCTAGGACCATGAAGGATTTAAGGGAAGGAGATGTTTCAACTAAGATTGAAGCATTCTTTTCTGCTGTTTTTTTAACCCAGTGCTGGACCTGGAGGGCTTGTGTATACTAAGCAAAGCACACTAAGCTTCATCCTCTGCCCAAGACAAACTCTCTAAAAGTGTCATGAAGCATAATCACTAATTCAAACATTTGTGAGAATTAAAAAATGTTCTATAAATGGGAGTCCCACTTAAAATGAAAGCCTATAACACACACACACACACACACACACACACACACACACACACACACACACACACGGTTACTTACGCCCAAAAGTCTTCAACAGTATCAAACTTGGAGATCAGTCGAAGGTTTGCTTGCCAAGTTTTGCTCTTATCATTTTTAAAAAACCACAGTGCCCATCTAAAAACAAAAGGCAATGTAAACAATTTTAAAGGTAGTTGTATTCCCATTTTCATAGCAGTATTATTCACTGGATAATAAAGGTGGGAAGCAACCATGAGTCCATTAAGATGAACGGATGAACAAAATATAGTATCAACGCACAAAGAACATTAATCCATTAATCAATTAACAAGGAAGAAAATCCTGACACCTGATACCACAGGGATGAAGCCCAAGGACACATTGCTAAGTGAAATAAACCTATTACAAAAAAAGACAAATACTCTGATTCAATTTCTATGAAGCACCTAAGGTAGTTAAAATCAGAAAGACAAAGAGAAGGCTGATTGCCAGACTGGACAGAGGGGACAGAGGTTATAAAATTGATGAGTGGATGAGTACTAAAGATAGTTTAGAAAATGGATTACACAACAATGTTAATGAACCGAATTGTTTTGTACTAGTTTTAAACTCAAGAGTTGGTGCTCTACCACTTGAGCCATACCTCTAGTCCCAGTTTTTTGCTGGGAAACTAGAATTAAGAATCTATTAGAGGGGCTGGGAAGGTGGCTCAGTGGTAGAGTGCTTGCCTTGCATACTTGAGGTCCTGGGTTTGATTCCTCAGCCCCACATAAGCAAAAAGAAAAAAACCGGAAGTGGCACTGTGGCTCAAGTGGTAGAGTGCTAGCCTTGAGCTGAAGAGCTGAGGGACAGCACCCAGGCCCAGAGTTCAGGCCCCACGACCGGACCAAAAAAAAAAAGAATCTATTAGATTTGTCTGCCTGTGATACTCTGAAACTTCCATATCAGCCTCCTGAGTAGCTAGTATTACAAGTGTGAGCCACTCAAGCCGGCTTGTGAATGTATTTTCATATTACTAAGTTTTTTAAATGGCTATCAAGGTAATAATATTTATGTGTATTTTACCATAAACACTTAGGACAATTTGAAATGATAGTTCCTATTACAATGACATCAGTTTATATTTTTTATTAAAAGCAAACATTTTGTCTGGGGATATGCTCTGCAGTTAAACTGTGTGAGGCCTGGGTTTGATTTTCAGCATTGAAATTATAAGCAAACAAACTGACAAAAGTTGTAAGACTGGGTATGACGGCATACACCTTTAATCCCAGTCTGTGCTTGGGAGGCTAAGTGCTTGGGAGGCTAAGACAGGATTGCTGAGTTCAAGGAATGGGTTGCATAATAAGACTAAGTTATATCTACTATTTAACAAGATTCCATTATATCTACTTCTCTAGGAACCTCTAGGTATCCAGAAGCTAACTCAAGGGAATTATAGAACTTCAGAGACAACTGCAATGCGCTAGGTTTTATCGTAAACACAAGCAAACTCGGTTACTTAAGAAAACAGACTAGAAACAATCATAAAGGAAAATGATAAGGCTCTATTTTGAAAGGAATGAACGAACAGCCATCAATCAGAAAAGAAATTAAGAGTACTAGAAAGGGGGGAAAGTACTAAATGTGATTCTGTAGTTACTGAACTATAACAGGAACAATAAAAGGACTGAGTTAACACATACATTTGGAAATAATGTTATTGTTATTTATCTGTACATACTTTTGCTTAAGTTTCCTTCCTGAATAATACACAATAGCATAGATATACCTTATAATAGTTTTTCTAATATCTTCACAAATTCATGATTCACCTTTAGATGAATTAAACTCAGTATTCTCTGAAATACAATAGCTACCCCTTGGGTATCCATGGGTTCCAAATCCTCAGGTCCTGCATCCTCATATTAAACCAACCACAAAGGGAAAATGTCAAAATAAAAGAAAAGCTCATGCTGTACCAAACTGACTTATCTCCTAGACAATACTGTGTAACAAACATTTATTTGGTGCTTTCACTGTATTATGTATTATAAATATCTAGAAATGATCTAAATATATAATAGAATAGAATGTACAAACTTGCCATTTTACATAAAGGACTTGAGCATCTTCAGAGGTACTGAACCAATCCTATAAAAATCTGTTGTTAAATTTCCACCCGTTTACAAAACTTTTTTACAATCTGCATTTAAACACTTTTACAGCTTGACAAAATAAAATGCTTAGGCAACCAAAGTAAATTACTTTTTTCATTGGTATCATTTATAAACCATGATTATTTTTTGAAAAATGGACCAAATAGGGCTACTGCTTAAAATCTGCGCTCTCAGAATAAAAATTGTGATTTTGGAAAGCTTGCCATTGCAAGCCTGATAATTTCCTAAAAAGAAATTAAAGACATTTCTGATAAGTTTAGAGCTATTAATGAATTATTAGTGTTGACACATATAGTGACAACATTTAGAAGAGTCTCATTACTTGCTGAATGTATGTTACAAACTCATATACAGATAGAAAACCCACTCTAAGTCCCACCCTCCCTGCCCCTAAAAAAATAAAAACCCAATATATTTAAATGTAACAAGAGTAGAAGGATTCTAGATTATGTTTTCAGATTCCATGTTGTAACTAGAGAAAATCTAATAAGAAGAGTGGCTACAATCACTTAAAAATTCTCCTTTTTCCAAACCAGAACCAATGTAAGCTAATTTTCTTCTTGTATTTCCAATAAACCAACTCATCTCCACAAACTAAATACACATGTAATTATAATAAATGAGTTGCAGTCAGGTGCCAGTGGCTCACACCACCAATCCTACCTGCTCAGGAGGCTGAGATTGAGAAGCATGGTTCAAAAACCAGCTCAGGCAGCCAAGTCTGTGAGACTCTTATTCTCCAATTAACTAACAAAAATCAAAGCTTACCTGTTCTGTAGAGGATGTTTAATATAGTGTTCTGGGTTAGCAACCTCCTGATTAGATTCTGTTTTCTCCTCTTCTGTAGGTGGGGGGTTAGGAGTAGGAGTGGTTTCCTAGTGGAAAGCAATGAAATGCCTTTAATTTCTTGATATCCCCATGATCGAAATACTCTAAATAAACTTGAGCCAAGGGTGCCGATATTTTAAAGACAGACTTAGAAAATAATTTCATAAAATGCTACCTAACAACTCTAGAATCCTCTAATCTAGTTACTTCTTCCTTAAAAACAAAAGGTTTCTAAATTTTAAAATGTGGTCAAGAAAATATAGTTATCTTCTCATTTGAACATTTTAAAATAAGGACTATGAAAGATTATATAACAAAGTTGGAAGAATCAACCAGCTTTCCTAACATGTCACCAAATTAAAGTACTATATTAAGGGCTTGGAGATGTAGTTCAATGGTGAAGCACCTGTCTTAGCATCCAATCAAAAGACTCTGGGCTCAATCACCAACACCACAGAAGAACAAATAAAACATATTATTGTTGGGATAGGATTTAAACTTTCAAAAAGTAAAACAACTATATAGAATAACAAGAGGGAAAAAAAAAGGCTTTGTAAGGTCCTTCATGTCCTCCCGTTTGCCTATGGCAACTTCAAACTTTCAATAGGCCATAAGCAAA
Source organism: Dipodomys ordii (assembly GCF_000151885.1). Taxonomy (NCBI): domain Eukaryota; kingdom Metazoa; phylum Chordata; class Mammalia; order Rodentia; family Heteromyidae; genus Dipodomys; species Dipodomys ordii. The sequence goes on from NW_012267338.1 coordinate 8,826,096, forward strand.
AAAAGTATACATTGGTTTGAACTTTAAATTCTTAGGCTGTTAACACCTAAAAAATTTAAGATTGGTGTTCACCATTTTCCTTCATATTGCCTGTTATAAACTGGTATCAACAAAGGAGCAGAAGCTGAAAGAAAAGCTAACAGGTAATAAGAAAATTTTATTATAATAGTGCTTGGTATCCGATTTTTCACTTTTTAACTCTTTTCTACTGGTTTAACTGTGTATAGTACAAATCCGCTGCCTTGTACTCTACAACTGAGCCAGGGTTTCAGATTTACACCTAATAACCGAATAGTAGCCAAAGACTTGTGTTAACATAACAATATATATACATAATCTCTAAAAGAGCCCAAGCCAGACAGGTAATGCAGTGATTTTAGAGGATGCTTTCTTGATATGACCTGTAGAGGAACTCTTACATGTTTAGCTCATCAAATCATTCAGAGTAGAAGCTGTTTTTTTTTTTTACTTTGCTTCAGCTGTAATAACAAACAGCCACCATGCTTAACACAAAAGGAAGTTATAGGTTTGATCAATTTAAATGAAAAAGTTTAAATGTCTACAGAATAGTAAAGGGTCTAACATTTACAAAAAGCAGTAGTTAATTTTTGAAAAAAAAAAGACCAAATATTTTTACCAGCATATTCTCATTAAGTCTCTGAATTCCTGAAGGCCAGTTTCTACCTCATTAGCTTGAAATTAACTATGCTGCCCCACTCAGACCGTGCAGGAGCCCCCAGTGGGTAAATGAAACAAAAATACAGTGACAGCTGGACCTCGGGGAACAAGATAGGAGAGAAAAATGAGCTATGGAAAAGTGGGTTCCCAAGTAGTCATTAACTCCCATTTCCTGCATGGGGAGCAGGAAATGTTGATTTCTCCCTATTTTAACCCCGTATACTAAATCATTGCTAAATCTTAAAAAGGAGCAAGACCCCCAAAATCTAGGTAAAAGTCCCTCACAGGTCCAGTCATAATCTGGAATGGTTAGAGCAGAATTCTGGGTAGCTAAGTGGCAAATACCTAAGCCAAAGCTTCAGAAGTATGCAAAGTATCAGGAAAACTGAACTCAAGACTCAGCTGAGCAAGGGGGAGTAGATGTGAACCCTTGTAAATAAAATCATAGAAAAGCCACATCATGATTTAGGAGTAAGAATAATGCGGCAAACTGAAATAAACCTACAAACAAGCCTTGACAGAATCAAACCAATTCACCTATAAAATTAACTGTGGCCAGGCTGGGAATGTGGCTTAGTGGTAGAATGCTTGCCTAGCATGCATGAAGTCCTGGGTTTGATTTCTCAGGACCACATAAACAGAAATGACAGAAGTGACACTGTGGCTCAAGTGGTACAGTGCTAGCCTTGAGCAAAAGAAGCTCAGGGTCAGTGTCCAGGCCCCGAGTTCAAGTCCCAGGCCTGCCCGCCCCCACCCAAAAAAAATTAAGATTACAATGGGAGGAGAGGATGAAGACAGTGAGAAATTTTAGAAAAGAATAATTTTTTTAAAGATAAAGAATGTCAAACTGCCTACTACAGTATGTATTCTGATCAGTATCCTCAACACCTTGGAAAACGGAAGGCTTGGATGAGACAGATTTGAGTTCAACGTAAAAAAAAAAGGTCGCTAAAATTCAAGCAAAAAGGGGAAAAGTGTAGATTTGAACTACTGGCTAAACAACATCAGAGAATGAAACAGAAGCAACACATGAAAAAATAAATGAAAAACTTATAAATCTGATTAAAAGCTAAAGTCAAATTCAAACAGCTCAGTAAATTCCAAACAGTCAAAATATAAACAAAACAACATCTGGATACCTCAAGTGTGATAAAGAAACAGCTTTCATGAAAACTACAATAACAGCTAACTTCTCCACAGAAACTATGAAAGCATTTAAGAAAACAGAATCAGGGGGAGAGAAGGGACAATGGGGCAACAACAAGGAAGGGAAGGGGTAACAGTGATAGGCAAGTTATGTACTCATTGCCTTACTCATGTAACTGTAAGCCCTCTGTCCAACATCTTAACAATAACATTAAATTTAAAAAAAAAAGAAAACAAAAGCTGTGGCTCAAGTGGTAGTCTTGCCTTGAGCTGAGGGACAGCGCCCAGGCCCAGAGTTCAGGTTCCAGGACTGGCAAAAAACAAACAAACAAATTAAAAAAAACACAAAAAACAACAACTAAATCACATCTAAGTGCTGGAAAAAACTTTCATCTGAGAATCTGATCTATAGGATAAACAGCATCCAAAATATCTGGAATGCCCTAATGAAACCCCGTGGTACAATCAACACACACACAGAAATGACAGGAAATGTGCTGGGATAATGGGGTGGTGGGCACCAGTGGGAGAGATGCTAACAAAGAGGATGAATAAGGATGCCTATTGTTGGGGTAGTTTATTTGCATGCATGCAAATAGAACAATGAAATCTATTGAAACTGGTTTTAGAAGGAGGTGTGGAATGGGGAAGGATGAGAGGTTCTTAAATTCAAAACAGTCAAGTCAAATATTTTATTACTTAAATGTGGTAAAACAAAAATATAAATCCACTTTCAGGCAGGCAGGCATAATGGTTCATGCTGTAAAGTCCAGCACTCTGCAAGATCTTAAGCTACAGGCTATCCAGGGTAATATAGACACTTCCCCCTGCATCCACTGAAGAACAAACATCTTTCACATCTTTCAGGCTGGTTCTATAGGGAACTACAAGCTGTTCTTTGGGGAAAGCCCCACACTTTAAAAATCTATAACATGGGATGGGAAGGTGGCTCAGTGGTAGAGTGCTTGCCTTGCATGCATGAGGCCCTGGGTTCGATTCCTCAGCACCACATAAGCAGAAAAAAAAAGCCAGAAGTGGTGCTGTGGCTCAAGTGGTAGAGTGGCTCAAGTGGTTGAGGGACAGCGCTCAGGCCCCACAACCGGACCCCGCCCCCCCCAAAAAAATCTATGGCATTACAGAGATTGAGAAATGATGTCCAGAACAAACGTCATGATGTACTAAATTCTTCAACCAAAAAGCGATGAATAATTATGGAACTATGCCAAGTCAGAACAAAGAAATGCATGTTTTTTTTTTATAGAACCCTAAGAGAACTGCTTTGAGGTTACTAATCAGTAAAGCATAAACTTCAATTTGCTAACTATACTTAAAAACTGCATGTAAAGGGCTGGGAAGGTGGCTCAGTGGTAGAGCGCTTGCCTTGCATGCTCAAGGCCCTGGGTTCGATTCCTCAGCACCACATAAGCAAAAAGAAAAAAGCTGAAAGTGGCGCTGTGGCTCAAGTGGTAGAGCGCTAGCCTTGAGCTGAAGAGCTGAGGGACAGTGCCCAGGCCCAGAGTTCAGGCCCCACGACTGGACCCCCCCAAAAAAGCTGCATGTAAAATTAACAGAATGTTGGACCCCCTATCCAAATTTTAGATGAATCATGATGTTGATTCAACTGAGATACATGATACATGTATTATCAACAAAACTCCCTAAAACTCCTTAACAGGTGTCTTGAAAAACTGTTTTACTGTTTTAATTATGCAAGATAGGAAGCATGTAAAGGAAGTAATATTATCTTATCAATCTATATGGGAACTAAAAACTGATTTCTAAGGACAAAGTTTATTTTAAGGTTATAAGCCTATTTTTACAAAAGGTTGCCTCCTATAATTCAAAATGCTGCAATTGTGTTCTTTATATTCAGTTTAAAAAGGAAACTTGTTGGAGACATTTACCCAAGTGGTCAAGTGGTACAGTACCAGCCTAGCAAGCATGAGGCTGAATTCAAACATGATTACTATCAAAAAAGAAAGAAAGATGGACGGAAGGACGGAGGAAGGACGAAAGGAAGGAAGGAAGGAAGGAAGGAAGGAAGGAAGCTATAACTGAAAATCTAGTCAGGCACTAGAGGCTCATGCCTATAATCCTAGTTACTCAACTCAGGTGGCTGCGATATGGAGGATCACAAAGCCAATCTCAGCAGACAAGTCCTCTTGTCTCAATCTCCAAAACTACCAGCAGAAAAATGTGCTTGGGATGTAGCTTAACTATTAGTGGGTCAGCAGAGCAAGCAAGGAAGCTAAGAGGCTCTAAATTCAAACCCTGGAACCAGCAAAAACACATACATACATACAAACCTTTTTCTTTTTTGAGGTTTGAATTCAGGGCTCCATTCTTACAAGGCAGCTGCTTTACCACGTGAGCCACACCTCCATCCTTTTTGCTTTACTTTTCCATGTTTTTGCCAAGGCTAGCCTTGGACCAGGATACCCCTACCTATGCCTTCAACAGAGCTGAACGCACAGGCAGGAGTACCTCCAGATTATTAGCTGACACGGGGTCGTACTTTTTCCTGGGCTAGCCTCAAACCCAGACCTTAATATGCCTAATCTTTGCCTCTTGAGAAAATGGGATTACAGGCATGCATAACCACACCCAGAAAAATAAAACAAAACTTTACTACAAAGATCTACTAGATCCCTATCATTACTCTCTCAGCTTTGTGGATCTCCCAGTAAGAAAACTTCACTAGAAATTATGTCTTCAATGTCCATGTTTTTACCAGTATTTCTAGGTTTACAAATCACCTGGGCAAAAAAAAAAGGCTAATTTAACATATTTTGGTCAACCTAAAAGATGGCATGCCTTTGAAAAGTCACTACGTAACACATTTCAGGTGGGCAGAAAAAGGAGCAGGAGCAAAGCTATAAGGTGGTGCTGTATCTAGAAGATGGGTACCAGGGTCCCCAAGAGGTGTTATGAAACCAAAGACAGAGTGGTAGGTTGGCAAGACCAGGCTACAGTGTACCTTTTTATTCTATGGCCAGTGAAAGCCATTAACTGGCAGGTCAAACAACTTAGATATGGATGGCAAGTAAGGGAATAATAATGACAACCAAAGCTGGGCGCCGGTGGCTCATGACTGTAATCCTAGCTACTCAGGAGGCTGAGATCTGAGGATCACAATTCAAAGCCAGCCCAGGCAGTAAAGTCCATGAGACTCTTATCTCCAATAAACCACTACAAAACTGGAAATGGCACTGTGGCTCAAGCGGTAGAGAGCTAGTCTTGAGCTGAAGAGTGCAGAGACAGTACCCAAGCCCAGAGTTCAAGCCTCACGACCGCCCCCCCCAAAAATAATGACAACCAGTCTAAGTGCAAAGTATTAAATCTCATTCTAGACCTGCTAAGTTTATGAGGTTCAAATAAAATGTTCAGTATTATAATTTTGTGATCCCTGGGGTAGGCAGACTGCCACAGCTGACAGAAGAAGCTAGCTGGGAAGAAAAGAGTCACACAAGATTGTATCAAACAATCTTCTGCAAAGACTCTACAGTAGGATTTTTACTACATTTTGTGAAAATTAGCATACTTAAGTCAGGTTTTATAGTAATCTAATGGGACAATACAACTATTACAAATCTAAGTGTTTCCCAGAGTATAGAATCATTTCTGATGATGTCTTCTCTACTAAATCTGACCACATTTTACATCCTTCCTACCAGCTTCAAATCTATTTTGCTCCAATTCAAAAATCTTGGTGTGCTTTTCCATGGCGTTGAAACCACTCTAATTTCTCACCAACTCTCAACCTAAATATAAAATATTTTCTAGAAATAAACACTGGCCTTTGGCCTCAGGATATTCATTTGTATACTTCATTACCTTCACACAAGTATTTTTTCATAACATCTCCAGGATTCCCCCCGGAACCTCAGCTTAGGTGAAGTTCATTGAACAGGTAGTAATCCTGGCACTTACACTGACTGGAAGCAAACTCCATTTGTGCAGGAAAGTTAAAGTATACAAATGGAAAGTAAACATTTAGTTACTCAACAGTAATTATATGACTACAGAAACTAGTCAAATTCAGGATTACATTTCACAAGCTTTTTCTTCTTTATTATAAGAGTTAACAGATTGGTAGTTTGGGGGGGGTTTTGTTGTTGTTTTGTTTTGGTTGGTCGCAGGGCTTGAACTCTGGACCTGGATGCTGTCCCTGTGCTCTTCAGCTCAAGGCAAACAATCTACCACTTGAGCCACAATGTCACTTCCGGTTTTCTGGTGGGAGATAAAAGAGTCTGACAAATTTGCCCGGGCTGGCTTTGAACAATGATCCTCAGATCTCAGCTTCCTAAGTAGCTAGGATTACAGGTCTGAGCCACCGGTGCCCGGCTGGTAGTTATTTTTTACCAGTAGGAGAACGATGAAAGTGAATGAGTTTGGCATATAGTGATCAAAACTGTCAGCCACTTCTAGCAATCAGTACTAGTACTATCAGATGTTATTTAAGAGCTTGGAATGGGAGAGAGGATGAGATACACTGAATGAGATACACTGAACCCAATCTCTAGGGAGGTCTGGTTATCCCTTTCAATTTTATTATAAGTTAAAAACAGAAGCTGAATCACTTTCATATATAAGTAACATTAGAGAAGTAGTAACCTAAACTGCCGGAGACATGCTCTCTATCCTTTGCTTCTAGCTATCTATCCCTAGTCCTTACCACTAGACCTCCCCAAAACCCCTCTGCGCCGGGCGCTGGTGGCTTCTGCCTGTAATATTAGCTACTCAGGAGGCAGAGATGTCAGGATCACAGTTCAAAGCCATCACAGGCAGCAAAGTCTCAACTTAACCACCAAAAAACTCGAAGTGGTGCCATGGCTTAATGTGAATATTGGAAGGAAAATGCTGGTGATTAGTTTGGAAATAACTACCAACATGAGTACCATATTCAAGGTAGCTGGGACACAAACTGATAGTGTGTGCAGCAATGTATGCAGCAAAGGCAGAAGCCAGCAGACCTTTAGAATTAAGATTAGGATTGAAGAAAGAATAGATTAAAGGCAATTCATTGAAAGTTGTTCAAAAGCAGCTGGATCTTTTAAACCCCTTCCAGTACTCTAAATTATAGAAATTGCTTCCATGAGCTCAAAATAAAAAGAAAACAAGCATCTTGAAAGAAACAGACAGAAAAAGAAAATGCCTTAAATATGTATGTCCTCAAAGGGACAAATCATGATTTTGTACACATACATATAAAAAGATTACCAAAAGCTATAGAAGTGAGCATTCAGAACAAAGACAGGAAGGGGGTAGTGGTTAAAAGGGAAGAGAGAAAGGAAGAAATATACCTAGAAATGAAAAATAAAAGTTAGGAAAATACACAAATTTCCCAAAAAGTTAGACTAAGAAATCCAAAATCTATTCTGAATAGCAGTGTCAAAGAAAAGAACCAAAGAGGAAAAGAAAATCTGACAGAACTAATGGATCGGAGCTGATTGGTGATAATACTGGTTATGTGACCTCAGTACTTCATTCTCTCACCTGGCTTTTTCTCTCAAGGCTTCCACTTTACCACTTGAGCCACAATTCCATGTCCTGAGTTGCCACATTTTAAAAATTCAATCTTTTGGCTCTCTGCTTTGAACAGGTCATCACAGAGCAACTTTCTTCAGGTGTCTCCTACCAGCAACATCTACCATACTATCACACAAGTTCAAGCCTCCAGATTACTGTCTGTCATGTACTGAGATGTACTAGTGGGAGGTCAGGTCCATTTCTAATCGGGCCTCAGTATCTACCCCTGGGTTTGTCTCCAAAAGAAAAAAAAGGTTGGCAAAGACAACTCCAAGACAACAGGTGACTAGAATAAGGAATACATGAATCCTATGTTCAGAACAAACAGATTTTAGTTTGTACCTTCTTCTTCTGCCAGATCACCAAAGTCCTTAAGGAATCATTAATACAGAACAACAGGAAAACATTAAACACAGTAGAAATATCACTTTGCCAAGACTGTCAGCACTTTCCTAAGAGAGCTTTGGGGAGGCACTAGAGATAATGGACATTACTTGGTTTGTAGGCTGCAATGCTACTGGCTACCACTTCCTGACATTGACAATGACATAGAGGAATGCCTACATGAAAACATCTGAATGACCATCTGATAGAAATGAAAATGACTGTGGCTCATGCCTATAGTCCTAGCTACTCAGAAGGTTAAGATCTGAAGACCAGGGTTTGAAGCCCGTAAAGTAGGAAAGTCTATGAGACTCTTATAGCCACTTAACCACCAAAAAGCCAAAGGTGGAGCTGGTTCAAGCAGCAGAGCACTAGCCTTGAGCAAAAAAAGCAAGGGCAGTGCCTACAACCTGAATTCAAATCTTAAGACCAACACCCCCCCCAGAAATTTGAGACTTACCAAACTACAACAGAAGTTGACTATGCAATGTCCAACTACAACTTCCCAAAGAAAAGAATTCTATGCCCCAACTATGAGTATACTACTAAATTCTGTCTCAAAAAACTTGACTCAACAGTCCAGACCAAAGCAATGTGATTCAGTCAAATGTACTAAAGCAATGTCGCTGACACTCTTATTTATGACTAGATATCTATTATTCTGCCTTAAAAAAAAAACGAAACCCAACAAAACTACCAGCTGGGACTTAGGGGCAATGTTTGCTAGGCATGCACAAGGCCCAGCCCTGTCAGATAAGCTGTAGTTCCCTTGTTTCCCCAGGAGGAGCTCTAGTAGAAATTCCAGAAGCTGGAGACCATGCTTAGTAGCTTATGCCTGTAAATCCCAGCAACTCAGGAGAGCTCCACAGAGGTAGGATTCTGGTCATAGGCTGGCTCTGGGCAAAAGAGAGTTTATCTGAAAAACAAATCAAAGAAAGTCTAGAAGTATGTGGCTCAAGCTGTACAGTGCTTGTGGTCCTGAGTTCAAAACCCTAGAACCACTCCCCAAAAAAGAAATCCCATAAGTTAAACCAAACTATGAACCAAAAATTGCACTCAAATTATCACCTCTTAGGAAGAAGTGAAGGAGAGTATTGTTGCTTTACACATAACGTGGGGGTCTTTTATTTTTACTTTTTTCAAAACTAAACAGCTAAAAGAAACACAAAATGAAGACAAGCCAGGGGCTGGGGCTCACGGCTGTAATCCTAGCTACTCAGGAGGCTGAGATCTGAGGATCATGGTTTGAAGTCAGTCTAAGCAGGAAAGTCCATGAAATTCTTATCTCTAATAAACCACCCCAAAAAGCCCAAAGTAGAGCTCTGGCTCAAGCACTGGAGCCCAGCGTTTAAGCTCCGGGACAGGCACACATGCCACTCACACACATGCACTGGTGTGAAGAGGATGGGTAGGGATACCTGGAGATTATAGGTAGGCTTTGCCTTCTTTGCTAATGGTCAGGGAGTGACAAAATGCAGCTATGTGAACTTCCTGGAAGATATGGGTGCATGCAACAGGGATTGAGCATTTGTTTTATATAGTTTTGCATTATTGACCAATGTCACTTCTGACTCACATCAAAAAGCAAAATCACTTTAAAATATCTTATTTCCATTCTGCTAGAGAATGTTTGTGGTTACAGAAACATAAAAATTAAACTATAATTCACACTTACTCATACTTGTCCAAACTCTGTGATATGGATGGTATAATTCACATTAGCAAAAGATTAAAGTTATTTCCAATAGTAGCAGGAAAGGAAAATTAGAAATTCCATTGCTAAGCCAGGCACCTGTGGCTCATGTATGCAATCCTAGCTGCTCAGGAGGCTGAGATCTGAGGATCACGGTTCAAAGCCAACCTGGGAAGCGAAGTCTATGAGAATCTTATCTCCAATTAACCACCAGATAACGGGAGTTGGAACTGTGGCTCAAGTGGTAGAGCCCTTACCTTGAGCTGAAGAGCTCAGGTACAGCATCCGGGCAGAGTTCAAGCCCCATGATCAACCAAAAACAAAAAAAGGAAGGAAGGAAGGAAGGAAGGAACGAACAAATTCTACTGCTAGAATAATATAATTCACAGGACAATTTCATGAGTCCTTTATTAAGTTCAATACTGCTATTATATCAATTGTATCAATACTCCTACTATCATCTTAACTTTATAAACAATTATTTCATAAGTGTTAATTGCTCATGTTCCATGCAAATTAACCACTCACTTTACAGAACTAAAAATTTCAGAGTAAACTGTATTTGCGACTGAAGTTTTCTTAGTAATTATGTATTTTATTTCAGAGTATAAAGTGAAATTTGGAATATAAACACTAAAACCAAATTTACTTCATGAACTTTATATAATGGGCTTTCATTTTAAAAAATGCCTATACTAATCTGTATAGTCTGCTTAGCAGTGTTGCTTTTTGTTGACAAATACACTGAACTGTATATAACAAATGCAAATATTATATTTAAGTCTTATTTAAATTCTTTGCAATGCAAAGTTTCCCAAGTATTAAAAAATACTAGATCTGCTGGCTGGACTGTTTAAGCGAATCATTATGAAATTAATGTACAGTTTTAAAACTCAAGGAAGACTTTGGATACTGGTGGCTCGCCCCTTGTCTGTAATTCTAGATACTCAGGAAGCTAAGATCTGAGATTGGGGTTCAAAGCCAGACAAGAGAGAGAGTACATGAGACTATTATGTCCAGTTAACCAGCAAAAAGCTGAAAGGGAAGTGTCACTCAACTGGCAGTTAGCCTTGAACAAAAAAGCAAGAGCTTGAGGACCTTGAGGTCGTAGTACAACACACACACACACAAATCAAGAGCAATATAAAAGCAACTTAAATTACATGGCATCAATTGAAAGAAATGAAAATGAAGCTCTTCACTTAGAAAAGAACAAGTCAAAAAAAGTTCAATTCAGAATGAAGCTAAAGAAAGCTACAGAGAATTACAGAAACTAATGGGACTATTCTTTAAATTATGAATTAAAAAACAAAGCTACTAAGAAACAAAAGCCACTTGGAGGTAAGCCCTGGGGAAACTACCTTGCCACAGACACTAATTAATGTTGTATTTAATTTTGACCCAGTGACAATTCAAATGGCATAAGGTAAGCAGTACTGGTTTGTCTTATTAATGTTCAAACTTCTGCCTTATTACCTGCACGGAGGTAAAATTCTTCTCTTAATATTCTCTCTCAAACTCAACAACTGAGTACTTTAACCTGTGTTAAAATAACTAAGCTCAAACACTTTAAAAACCAGACAATATTGAGCATGAACTGATTGGTATTCTGTATAATTCTTACAATGGACAAAATATAAAATGACATTTTGTGTAACTTTGTATCCTGCAAGACACTTAGCACACATCCTAAAAATGTCAGGGGCTTGAAGTACAAGTCCTTCATCACTTTATAGTTCTAGTCTGTGTTGCCAAAACAAAACTGTATGGCTTTGCAAACTCCAAAGGACCTAAACATTACTGATGCTTCACAGAATACATTATTGGTTAAACTTCTTTATTACCATCTGTAACACTTTTTTCCTGACACTAGCACACTGTGGAGAAGCAGATTCAGTCAAATGTGAACTTGAGAACTTGCCAAAGAAATTCAAAACTTAATTTCAAATCTTTACCTTCGTCAATTTTACTACCAACCTTAATTTTGAAACTAACGTAATTCCCAGGAAGATAACTGGTGGAAAATTGGTACCAAGATTAAGCAAACCTTTTTTTTTAATCCCCTCAGCTCCAGAAAGCAAGGGCATTTTACATTAAAAACAAAAAAATTAATAATTAAAAGTCACTTGGTAGTCTATGTAAGAGGTCCTTAAACAGTTTCCCCGTCCCCCCCCCCAAAAAAAAGCCAAACCAAAACTGGTAAACCATTATCAGTATCAGGACTCCCATAAAATGAAACGCTACACAAAATGATCCTAGCATGGAAAATCAGGACCTGCGCCCGGAGTGCTAAAGCTTTTCCGGTTGCTAACGTGCTCCACTGGGCATCTGCGATATTGTCACACAGTCCTGACATTCCGAAAAGAAAAGGGAGCCCCCCAAGTTTCACGGAGCCATTGGGGGGGGGTCAAGCCCAAAGTGCCAAAGCATCTTCTGCTTAGGAGTGCCTACCACCAAGTTTCTGGGCTGGCTTCAATTAAGTTAACAGCTCAAAAAGAAAAAAAGAAGGTAGCATGGTTTAAAATAAAAAACAGGGAGAGGCGGGAGTGAAATAAAAGGAGAAGCAATCCTGCCAGTTTGTCTTTCCAATCAACCGTGCCCTCGCAGTCGGCCCGCCGGGCCGCGGAAGGAGAGCTGGAGGGACACCCGCTCCCACTCTCCCAGGCGTGCGCACTGCGCGCAGAGGATGAATGAATGGGAGGCAAGCAGGCGCGTGTGAAATGCAGCAGGTCCGGCCGACGACCAGACCCGCAGCCGCGATCGGTAGGCCTCGCTCCTCCCCCTTCCCTCCTCCATGACAGCCCAGTCCCGAGCACCGAGGGGCGAGGACAATGTGATCCCCCCCCCCACC
>NW_012267338.1:8838896-8839786 GCF_000151885.1 Dipodomys ordii
CCGGCGGAACGTGTGCGCTCCACGCCGCCGCCGCCGCCGCCGGGCACCCCGAGCTGCCCGCGGAGAGGTCAGACCCGAGAAGAGGGGGAGGGGGCGGCCGAGAAGGTAGCGTGCGCGCCGGGAACGCCGTCCCGCGGGGGTGCCCCGGTCCGAGGGAGGGGGACGGAGCGCGGGGACCCCTGGGGGTGGGGGCCACAGGCCATACTCACCGGTTCCACAGTCGCCATCTTAGATCGATCTGATCGCACAACCGCTCCTGAAGGGGGGGTGAGAGGAAAAAAATGAGATTCAAACCGGATTGGCCGGCTATGGCCCACGTGACCGACGTGTCCGTTTGGCCCTGGCGGCGCCTGCGCAAGATTGCGGCTGCGTAGGGGGGGAGACGAGAGGCTTATGGGAAGTGGAGTCTCTCCTTCCCCCCCCTCCCTTCAGGCCGAGAAGTTGCTGGGTTTTTTTTTTTCTTTGAGAAAGGGCCGGTCACGTGGTCGTCCGGGGTCTCGGCGGCGGCGGCGGCGGCGGCGCGGGTCTCGGCGCCGCGGGCGCTCGCGTGCTGCGGGGCGTGGAGTTCAGTCCTTGGCTCTTGCGCCCGCCGGGCTGCGGCGGCTCTCACGGCCGGGCATGCCTCGGGTGCCCTTGGTCGCCCCGTCCCGCCATGGTCGCCCGGAAGGTCGGGAACTGCACCCTCAGCACGCGCGGGCAGGCTTCATTGGCTTCGCGGAGGTCTTCGGGCCGGCGGCTGGTGCGTTCACTTCGTGTGCTTCTCGCCTCCCACCATCTCCCCCCCCACCCCGCACCCCCGTGTGTTTATGTTTTTCCGGTTAGTGTCGGACGACGGCGGCGGCGGCGGTGGCGGCGGCGCTCGGAGGGTGGAGCACGCCCCGCACGCGGCC
>NW_012267338.1:8839946-8862402 GCF_000151885.1 Dipodomys ordii
GGGCTGGGCGGGGCCGCCCGCTGAACCCCCTGGCCGCCGGCCGCGGGACGGGGAGGGCGCCCGGGGCGGGCAGCTTTCCCTGTTCCAGATTCCGGAGACTCTTAAGACCTCAAGGGTGGATCTCGCTGGAAGAAGTCACACTTTAGTTTGGAAGTTCCCGTCCAATCGGATCCAGGTGCCAGCCCGGGAAGCCACGCCGGGGCCCCGCGGACTGCGGCCCGGGCTGACGGTCAGCGGGCGTGAGGCCGGGTCGACTGTGACTCCGCGTTGACTCACGCTCCTCGGGCGAGTGACTCAATCACGCGGGGCCTGGGCCGGAGGCGATGGCACGCTTCCCTCCCAGGGGTGTGCGGGGCTGAGGACGGTAACCTGCTTTGAAACTGCATCGGACTCGACCTGGGCAGCCGCCGCTTCCCCGCCCGCTGCGGTTGGGGTTTGGGGGTGTTGGTTTTTTCCTCCCCCCCCCAATGTTTTTCAATGTTTTTTAAGGGTTCTTTTGTTTGCCTTGCTGCATTATCGTGGGCACCCATGCCATGTAAAGTCTCGAGGCTGTTTGTGTTTCCTGACCACCGTAGCTACCTTCAACAGGCTGTAAAATACATATAAATATAATATATATATATGTATAGTTGGTGTTTTTTCACCGTAGTCACTGCTACTCACACCAGCATGCTACATTTTCTCTCCTCATGTGGCCATTTCTCAAGACAGTGTGAACTCTGCACCGTCTGGTTATGAATACAACAAGAGATGCAGAGATGTGGCAGGGTGCTTCCGTAAAGCTCTCATAAGGAAGACCGAATCTCATAGCTATTTCCCACGCTCCCTAAGAATGCTAACACCAGGAAAACTGTAGGAGCAGGCTGCCTGGGCCTTAATGCTGGTGCTGATGTCCAGAGCTGTGTCATAGCTATTATTGAGTACATAATGGAGGCTTGGGTTGACTAACACATAATTGAGGCTGTATAAGAACTCAAAGCCATTGCCTGTTCGTGTGTTTTGTTTGAACAAGGTGATACAGGTGACTAATGAAAGCTTTGGTCTGGTCACCTTAGCTCCAGTAGATTCTAAAGTAGATAGAATTCTAAGAGGTAAATTGTTACACTGTCCAAAGTAATTACTGGTGACTTAAGATATTTTTCTGCTGGTTAAAAGTGATGCCTGCTTAACTTCTACAAAGAGAGAACATAATCTTTAATTTCATGAAGCTGCTACTTCACAGAGCAAAATTACCAGATGGCAAGCTGGAGAGCCTCAGTTCGGTTTCCCAGAACTATATGAAAACAGTGGAACCATGAAAATGGTCTAAAAAGAGGGAAGGGGATAAGAGTGATAGAATTAATGTACACTAATGAGGGGGTGATCCTTAATATTGTGCCGTTGGTGGTAACTTTAGATATGATCTAAATTTCTACTTAACACTACATTTTCAACCTTATTCATTTTTTAAAACTTGGTTGTATGTGTACTTTATGCTCTATTACGATTATTATTGTCACTTTCTCTAGTGATATTCCTCTAGGAAACAAGGTTTTGGCTTTAATAGGATAGTCTTTTAAATTACAATTTGATAATTCAGTACTTAAGAATATTAACTCTGATATGAAAATATCATAACCCTAGTTCTACTGTGTGACCATAGGCAGGTGCCTTACTTTTCACATCTGATGAGTTAAATGAGAAAAATATTATTTATCCTGTATAGTTAAGGTAAATAAATAGTCGTGTGTGAGTTCATACAGCAGGAGTAATGAGTTCATGTAGTATGCTTGAAATAGTTCTCATTGCACAATAAGTATTCAGTGTTACCTATTATTAGCATGATGAAACAGCATGTTGATATATTTCTTATTTCTCTTTTTTTATTAGAGTGTAATTAAGAATTCTTTTATTTGGAGAACTAACTTCAGCCTATTAATATCTTTCAGGATATTCTAAGCTTCCATATACTCAAAGTCAGCATTGATTTTCTGTAATATATAAATATGTTTCATTTGATTTCCTCATTTGCTTGTATAATTCTTCAAATTAGACATTATCATCCCTATTTCATGGATTAGTAAACGGGCTCAGTAATGTATGAGGACATGTGCAGGCCCACACAGTCAGCTATGAACTGGGATCAGATTTCTTGACTTCCAAGATTCATTTTTCCATACTATGATACTTTCCTCTGACAGAGTCTTTCCAAATGCCTTTTTGTGTTCAGAGTTCTTTCAATTCCAGGTTTACTTAAAGGACTAACCAGATGCCATCCAAGGAATACCAAGTTAGTAATGGGAACCATGTAATCAGTGAAGGATATTTAAGGCACATGGGAAGCATAGGCACTTCCTTCCTGAACTATAAAATGTGGTTGGTATACTCAGTCATAGAAATATAAATAGTTCAGTGCCCATATAAAGAAGTGGTGACTAAGAACCAAAAGGAGGCAGCTAACGAGCACCATAAGGAGCGTCCATTCCCAAAATGAATGTCACAGTCTCATAATCACTTCCCTTGTTTCATTCAAGTCTCTGTAATGTGTCATCTGCTAAGGAAGCCTTCCTTAACCACTCAGTCTTAATGATCTCTTCTCACCCCTTGCTAACTTGCTTTAACTTTTCATTCAGTCTACTTCATAACCCTCATAAGGCTGCCACTCTACCACCTGAACCACAGTTTGATTTCTAACTTTTTGGTGGATAATTGAAGGTAAGTAGCTCATAGACTTACCTGAGCAGGCTGGCTCTGAGCCATGATTCTCAGATCTCAGCCTCTTGAGTAGCTAGAATTACAGCAGGAGCCACTAGTGACCAGCTGAGTGACTGTTTTGAATTTTGCCTGGTCTATAGGGACCCAGTGTAGGAGCCCAGTCTAAACCAGTGGCTTTCTGTACCTTTTATTGAGCATGACCAGCATTTATACACATCTGTGGGTAGAACTCCATAGAGGCACATAAAGATTTTTATTGTTATGTATAAGTATTGTTATGAATAAGTATCTGCATTGGACTGTCTAAAGAAAAAAAATGTGCTAATAAGGGAAGCTAGCTGCTTGCTATCTGCAAGAGAGAAATCTAGAATGACAGTATTTGGTGACCTCTCTCCCAACATTATTCTAGGGTCAGAGTTTCCTGGCAGGAGAGCATGCATCTACTTGTCCCTCACATTGTGAACGGTTGCTTAAGGACACAAACCATTCAACACCAATTTCACATTCACCAAGCAGCCATATGTTGAGCATATATCCCATATTTATTTACAGTAGAGCTTATCAGGAAACAAATATGTAAACCACAATACTTATATTGCTCTGAAAATCAATATTTGAATAGTATTAAGGACAATTTTTTTGTCTTCTGAGTCTGACTAAGGGAAATTGCATTTCCTCTGTGTCTGAGGAAAGACTATTCTATAGGAACTTTCTAGGGGCCTAATCATCTTTCCCCATGACTTCCTTTCTGCTCCAATTTTATCATTGAAGGCCTGTTAATTAGGATTCTTTCTATTATTATAGATTAATGTATTTTAATAGATTTCCAGGAGAAACATAGAAGACACTGTTAAGTGCATGCAGGATGACTCAAAGTCGAAAAGTGTTATGAATGGACAGAATCTGCATGATGAAAATGTTATAAATACTGTTTAACTGGTGCCATTTCAAAATTTTCTTATTAAAAAAATCCAAATTTTAGCCTTATCCAGAAAAATTTTAGCAGATTTATTTACAATTAAAATACAGTTGAAACATTCACTGAATCATTTTTTTTAATTGCAGTAATGCTTGATACATCAGCCTCTAAGCCCTCATCTTAATTTCAGGATGCAAGAGATCTTATGTATTCATGACATCGCTTAAAGACATGGAATGTGCTCTTAAAATTCTGATCACCCCTATGTGTTTCCAGGAACTAATGGAAAACCATGATTGTAGTTTTATAAAACTAATAAAAATAATGGTAAGAATGTGCCAAACAAGCCTTTTATATAGCTTTGAAATGATGCCAAACACTTAGTTTTCAAAGTGAGTGATGTGTGTTTTGCTGTGATAAGAACTCCTACACTCCCTCAACTGTGATATTGCACCTTATCAGACCCCATAAGTGAGGTGATTAAGGTTCTCCTGCCCTGAATGAATGAACTCATTTATGTGATGAATGGATTAAATTAATGGGTTATCTCAAGAATGGGTCTGCTGTAAAGGCAAGTTAGGCGTGGTTTCTGTCTCTGTTTATCCTGTTTATCCACATGTGATGCCCTGTCTTGGCCCTGGGGATTCTGCCAGCACAAGGGTCTTAGACCACAGCTGTAAATCAAAATGAACTTTTTTTTTCTTTTAATAAAACGCCTCCTTATTAGCAATGCAGAAACAGTTGCGGATAGGAAGACTATACTTGGTGCCCAGCAGATCTACTGGGTGTCTCTTGGTACTACTTTTTCCCAATTTTGATGGCAAATGGACAAATACTGCAAGTCTCATCAAAGAAAGGCATGACACTCAGGGAATCAGTCCCCTAGGGTAGGATCTGAGCCAAACTATAAGTGAGCTATGGAAACCAACAAGGTTGATCTCTGAAGATAGGACTATCGAGTGGGTAATGGAGGAGGGAAAATGTGGTCTGTCATAGGCAGCCCCATATTAGCTACTATGGAAGTAACTATAATGTCTCCTACCCAGCTTGTTTCTCCTAAGAAGCAGTGCTAAGGGAGCTGTTCAGAAGGTATAAGAAGAAATGGATCTGAGCTGCACAAGGAGAAAACTGCGAACTTCCCAATAAATGACCACCATTCCCCTTCAGTAATTGCCCTAGTCTTTGTAAGAATGCCTTCTAGAGAACCCAACCAACAGACCTAAAAGCTTATTTTTGCTATTTAGTACAATTCCAGAATATATTTGGATGAATAGCTCACTGATTTCTCTATTCGGATATGCTAAACTCCTGTTTGGGTTGAAAACAGATTAAAAAGAAGAGAAGAGAAAAAGAGAAGTCAGCACTCAAACAATCTGACCCTATTGTTTTCTATTCCTGACACCAAATTCTAGGTCCTGCTTACTAGAACAAAATCTTCCCACTAAGTGACATTTAGAATACTCATCTAAAAATAATGCCCCAACCCACTAGTATAAGCTGCAATTGAACTCTTACTTGTCTGATCTTCAATATCAACTAACTGTTTTATTTTTAAAATAGTATGCTAAGCCAGCTACTGGTGGCTCAGGACTGTAATCCTACCTACTCAGGAGGCTGAGAGCCAGAGGACTATAGTTCAAAGCCAGCTAGCCTGTGCAGAAAAATGCAAAGGACTCTAGTTCCAAAAATAGGCAGTAAAACTGCTGGAGATGTAGTTCAGGTTGTCAAGTGCCAGCCACCAGAAAGCTGAGCAAGTATAAGAGTTCTCAAGTTCAAGCCCTGGCACCAGCACCAAAAGAAAACTAACGAAAAATCAATTTGGTAGATATGCAAGTGCCTTGTGTTCCCTTGAATTGAAGGCATGATTCAGGTGGTAAAACATCTTCCTCCACTGTGAGGCTCAGTTCAAACTCCAATATGGCAAGAAAGTCTTACATGTCATTGGTCAAGTAGAACTTAGAAATGTTTACATTCTACTCTATTAGACTAGCCAAATTGGTGACTCCTATCTTTGAAAAGATTATAAAACTCAAGGGCAATCCTATTTAAAAAAAAAAAAAAAACAAAACACCTAGGACCAGATAAGTGCTGATGAAAGACTAAAATAGCACTAACTTTCTCCTACACCACCAAACATTTCTTTTAAAAAATTCTTCAAAATTATCTTCCAGCCAGGCGCTGGTGGCTCACGCCTATAATCCTAGCTACTCAGGAGGCTGAGATCTGATGATCACGGTTCAAAGCCAGCCCGGGCAGGAGAGACCGTGAGACTCCTATCTCCAATAAACCACCAGAAAACCGGAAGTGGCACTGTAGCTCAAGTGGTAGAGCGCTCGCCTTGAGCTGAAGAGCTGAGGGACAGCGCCCAGGCCCAGAGTTCAAGCCCCACGGCCAACAAAAAAAAAATTATCTTCCAATCACTTGTGTTAGTCACATTCCATCACTGTAACAAAAGACCTGAGGAAGTCAAGTGAAAGAATTTATTGTGGCTCACAGTGTTAGAGCTTCAATCCATAACCACTTAGCTGCATTGTTTCTGGTCCTCTGATGAGGCAGAATGCATAGGAGGAATTTGGAACAGCAAAGCTACTCACTTGGTAGTGGCCAGGAGAAAGAGACAGACTAACCAGGGACAAAATCTCCCTTTACAAGAGCACACCCCCAGTGATCCATCTCCCATGTCCTCTAATTAGTTTCTACCCTCTCCCAATAGCCTGTTAATTTACCCAGGAATTCATCCATCCAAGAGGACAGACCCTTCATGAGCCAATCATCTCCCAAAGTCCCCTCCTCTAAATGTGGTTCCCCTGGATAGAGACAGCCATCAACACAAGCTTTGGGGGGAAAATTAATAAACCAGAACACTTCATTTCTAAAAATCTTATTTATCCAGTAAAGATCTCACTCATTCTTCACAATGAGTAAATCAGAAACTTTAGCGATTCTTTTGATACTCTTAAGTACTCTTTATTCTTATCCAAGTATGATAATTTTTTTTGTCAGTCGTGGGGCTTGAACTCTGGGTGGGGGCACTGTCCCTGAGCTTTTCAGCTCACAGCTAATGCTCTACCACTTGAGTCACAGCACCACTTCTGGTTTTATGGTGGTTATTTGGAGATAAGAGTCTCACTCTCCTGCCAAGGCTGGCTTTGAACTGCAGTCCTCAGATCTCAGCCTCCTGAGTATCTAGAATTACATGCATGAGCCACCAGTGCCTGGCTTATGATAAACTTTGATAATCAGTTTTTTCTTACTAATTGCCATTCTCTCTCTAGTGTGTATAAGTGTGTGTGTGAGAGAGAGAGAGAAAGAGACAGATAAATAGAACTAAGTATTGTACTCAGAGTCTTGCTCTTGCTATGCAAGCACTCTTTCACTGAGATATTCCCCCTCACCCCCACCCTCAGTTTCACATTTCAGGAATCTGTTCATCTCTCATTCTAACCATATGGTGATTACTGTGAGCCCTCTCATACTTTGGTCACTCTAGCCACAAGTAGAATCATGTGACGCTGGGCGGGTTAAAAGGTAAGGTGTAAATAAGTATACCTGAAAGGATGCCTACACAAAGGGTGAATACCTTGACTTTATGCCAGCCAAGGTCGTCGTAGTGGTCATGGTTGATGACTTCTCCCACCAAGTCCCTCCTCAGATGGTTAGTCTAAGTCAGGAAGTTGCTATATGATTGGTCAGATAACCTTTAGCTATAGGGGCTCTTCTATCCACCACACAGTGTTTACCAGTATTTAGTTACTATTCTACTCAATAGACAGTAACACCCTTTACGCAGGTGTGGCAAATAAAAATTGTGCCAGGAACTGCCAAATACCCTCAGGAAGGCAAAAAAAAAAAAAAAAAAAAATCCTAGTTGAGAAGAGCTGGTCTATGTTACTTGTGGCATTGGCTCTCCAATTTGGCTTGTGGCATTAAAGGAATGTCCACTAGAGGGCTTCTGGAAAGATTTCCTCCTGCCTGGAAACTGAATGAGTAGCTTCTATATGTAACTACTTAAACTGCTATAGCCATCATTAAGGAATAAACTTCAAGATGAGGCCCAAATGGACAGAGAAATGGTGCAAACAAGAATGGAATGTAAGAAATAGAAGAAATATATATTCTTTAAGCATTGAATTGATGATTTGCCTGCATGCACCTAAAGCAAACATTCTACCACTGAGCTACCTTCCCAGCCCAGCACCAGCTTTTATCTAACCTTTTTTCTATGGTTGCTTCTGTGAACAATTCTGCACAAGTCTATTTTCTTTTTATTGAATTCTTCTTGACTGCCCATTCTTCTCTTCACGGGGGACTGAAAACTATTGACAATATTACAGGAGGCACTGCTTTGACCCCAGTATTGCATTGTGCAGTTTACATAACACTAGCTTCTGAGATGAGAATGTCTAGTGTGTTTTAACTGTGTTCTGTTGGGCATTTTAATTGCTCTGTGGCTCAGTTTCCTTATCTGTAAAATGAAATTAATGAGTTAATGCTTATAAGGGGTGTATGTGATACTTGACATATAGTCAAAGCTCTATAAGTGCCAGCTGTTAAACGTAATTGCCTTGTCAGGATGAGGGAGAGAAGGAAGAAGAAGAGGAGAAGGGAAGGGAAGAGGCCAGGGGAAGAGATACCCTTACTTCACGTCCCACCAACTCTCCTATCTACAGTTTAGCTGAACTCAGCTGTAAACCAGTTGAAAAATCCAGTTGAGCGCACTGGTGACTTCCCAGGGCACAATGGGACAAAGCAGACCACGCAGTGAAGAGAGGATACAGGTGTGTTCATGATCTCATTTGCCTAGCTGGCTCCCAGTTGGTACTCTGCCACTTGAGCCATGTCTCCAGCCTGGCATTTTTCTGGTTAATTGGAGATGGAGCCTCGGGGACTTTTCTAAAAACCCAGACTGGCTTTGAACCTCACTCCTCTAGTCTCAGCCTGATGAGTAAGTATTACAGGTGTGTGAACTCCATTGCAAACTTCTAGTTTTATTGTTTTAAAGGTACATACCTGTAATTGTTTAATGCCCACAATCTTGGGTTCTCCTCCAACAATGCAGCACTGAAATTATATCAAAATCAAGTCTAGGGCAATATTTCCAACTCTAAATATTATTAGCAATGGGTAACTTGATTTTTTTCCCCCTTTGGCCAGTCCTGGCTCTTGAACTCTTGAACAGCACTATCCCTGAGCCTCTCTGTACTCAAGGCTAGCACTCTACCACTTGAGCCACAGCTCCACTTCCAGCTTTTGCTGTTTATGTGGGACTTTATGCATGCTAGGCAAGAACTCCACTACTAAGCTACAATCCCAGCCCCAGCAATAGGTAACTTTTGACATGCATTGTCATTTCAACTAACTTTTCGAGTGAGTAGGCATAGCAGCAGTACACATGATATTTCCTATGTTGAAAGTTTTTTTAAGTTCAGTCTTTATTTAAAATAAATACTGATAATTTTGAAAGTCCAATATCTTTCAAAGTTTTGCTTTTACTTAGTCTTTCACATATGAGTGAAAGGCATAATGTTAATCATTATGCTTTCCTATGCATCAGTCATTATTCTGAAACCTTTGCATGAGAAATTGCATCCTCACCATGATACTATGAGGTAGAAATTATCTGTGTTGTCATTTTCTGAGGAGTGGGTTGAGGGGCTGGACGAATGCATTTTGATTGCATTGCTAATGTGCAGAGCCAGCATGTAGACCACCTGTCTGTGCTACAATGTCTATGCTGCTTCAGGAACAATGGCCAAATACTGAAGGGCAGCATTCTTTCTTTCACACATGCCAGTCACCCATTTGTCCCTTCTTTAATCATATCGTTTGGACTACACACATAAGAAGTGTCATATTAGATTCGAGAAGCCAAGGGCTGAGCAGTTATCTAGCATGTGCAAGGCCCCAAGTTTAAACCCCAGTACCACAAAAGCATACACACACACACAGAGAAACACTGAGTTTAAGTCTGCTTTTCCTACAAACAACAGATGAGTGTTTTAAATATTGAAAAAATATTTATATGCAGTATAAAATAGTTTAGTCAACTATATTATTAATTTATTAGATTTAGACTTGAAGTTAACTTTTATCTAGTTCAAGATAAATCACTATTGAATCCCCTGTAAGTCATTTTTGGTAGTTTCAAACAAAATGAATGCAAAACTTCATGTCTTCCATATTTAATGGAGTTTAATTTGGAGAAGTAATTTGCTCTGAGGAAGTCTAATTTAGTGAGTTTCCATAAGTTAGCATGATTGATTCAGTCTTTATTTTCTATTTTTCAGCCCCATGAACTACTGACAGCTTTCTACTAATGTGGATTTCAATGATGCATTATTTGTGTGAGATAATTTATGCAGTTATTGAAAACTGGCAAATCTCTAATTCATTTCACATATTAGACTGAGAAGTAAGCTCTGACATGACACAAGTGAGCATTTTCTCATCTTTGCAGTATTTTAAAAGAAACTTTAAAAATATCTTTAAGTAGTGTTACAAAGGAATTCAATTTACCATGTCAATTTATGAGAACAATGCATCTTGATCACTGTTGCCCTTCCACTATCTCAACCCCACCCATCCTCTCAAGTAAGCTGGTCCTGTTTCACATATGGATATTGAGTAGTATGATGTATTTACCCACCATTCCTATCTCAATTAATATGCTCCTCTACCCTTAAGTCCTGTCCCCCTTTGACAAAACATTTTTCAGCTTCCTGGTATTCATTTGGTTAAACTATAAGTTACTTGTTCAAAGGAGTCACATCATTGTACCCCCTCCCCTGCATATACCACACGAGTCAATTTGTTTGTGCCTATATGCATATGGCCATGTACATGTTTTCATATGTTTATAATTTAGATCTCATATACATATGAGAGAACAAATGTTCCTTTTGCCCTACTGAACCTGGTTTTTTAAAAGGAATCTTTGTGGCATGGTTCATCACCGTATTACCTCTTGCCAATGGAATGTCTTGCTTATATTTTAGCGGTAGAAAAGCATATGTATTTGTGAATAATTTTGTTTTACTTATTTATAGCAATTTTTCTTATAGATCTTCTAAACTGCCAAAAGAGCCAGAAAAGAATCATCTATCAAGTAGAAGCTAAGCATCGTAGGGAATCCCCATTTGAAATTAGCAGGGACGGCTGGCAAAATAGCAGGGTGGGTACGGAGACCCATTTGTATAAGGACAAAGCTGCCTGTTGGCAGAAATCACCCTGACTGAAGCAATGAACTGGAATAGGAAGGAGAGCCTCTGTAGGAGGAGAATAGGCCCTGTGGGCAGCTTGATGGGCACTGCTCAGCTTGTTTTCCTAAGTCCCCTGAGCAGGTATCTAGGAACCAGGAAGGAGTGGATTGTAGGTTTAAAAAAAATGGAACTTGTTTTGTGTCACTGAAAATTCTTGGAATCTCCCTCAAGAAAAAGAGAAACATCCTTGTATGGTATCTTCATGGTGGTGCTTGGAGAGAGATGATGGTGATAAAGACACTTCTGAGAGAGAAGGAGACACTGGCAGGCAGAGCAGTGTCCAGACCACTAACAAATGACATACCTGCTGGAATGGGCATGTTCACTTCATGTAATATCTTTAGGGAGCTTGGTGCCAGCAGTGCCCATCAAGTGATCTTGAGTCCCTCTTGCTGCCACCACCACCACCCTACCCCAAAGGTCAGTGTAATCCTGTAGAAATTTCCATTACAGCAGGGCAGGATAAGATGCTGGAAGACACAGTAGTGGTGGATGAGATCCAGGTCTAGAAAGGTGAGCGGGTACCTAGTGGGTAGTTGCTAAATCTGAGAGTGTTAAATCTGCAGATGATGCTACATGGGGACTGGCTACTGGATTATCTCACCGAGGGTCATCTTACTTGTATCCATGAACTAGAGGATACTAGAAAATGGTTATATAAAATAATCAGGACCTAAAGAGATGATGCAGCTGGGCTTTGGTAGCTTACACCTATAATCCTAGCTGCTCAGAAGTCTGAGATCTGAAGGTGGCCGTTCAAAGCCAGACTGAGCAAGAAAGTCTATGAGACTCTCATCTCCCATTGAAAGTCTGTTTGACTCTCATTTCCCAATTAATTACCACCCCCCTCCGCCAACACACACACTGGAAGTGAAACTATAGCTCAAGTGCTGAGAGTACTAGCCTTGAGCCCAAAAGCTCAGGAACAGTGCCCAGTCCCTGAGTTCAAGCTCCAGGACTGAGAGATGATGCAAACAAAGCATGTGCAGGGCTATGAGGAAATGAACAATGGCCTGTAGACATTTCTGTTGCTTACCACCTTGAGGTTGTAGAGTTCCATAAAAGTACAGAACTACCAACAACCCCGTGGAGGTTACCGTTAAGCTCTAACAATGAACAAGGTTAATTAGACTCCTGGCAGGACTGGAGGACGCACAGCACTCAGTAGCAAGAAGTACCCAATGTAGAACATTTTTGTACATATTTATGTACTGAGAACTGAGATTTGCACTCACTATATTTATATTATCAGAAAAAGGAACTAAGCTCACTTTAGCCTTTCAAATGAATAACAATGACTGTGATGACAGGTTTTCAAATCATCAACCAAAATGACATGCTAGGAAAACCTTACATAAGCAGGCCTAAGTAAAGAAGACAAATACCTGGATTGCTGCCTGTCCTTCGTTCCTGACTGGAAGATCATTCGGAGTGTTACCACTCTGGGTGTTCTTGCCACTGTAGTCTCTTGCTCTGTGGATTTCTGTTGCAGTCCTATACCATTCTGGCTACTCAGCTACTCTATTGCTGATGTTCTTGCTACTGAGCAATGAACTGACTTCTCTCCATTGTCTGTCTTAGCATTTTGCCATTCATAGTTTCTGACTACTCTTGACTTTTATTGTCTCATAGCTTCTGATCGTTGCCTTTTCTCTGGGTGTTGGTTGCCTTTGTTCTTTTCATTTTATAAATTCTACCCACACAGTAAACTGCTGACTTATTCTATGTGTTAGACACTGAGTTGCAAGAAGGAATATTGGTGTATTCATTCAGTTATGGTCCTCTATGTTGGGCAGAGTTGTTATCACCTCAAATCGCCTACTAATCTCTGGACCAAGTTGTAGCCAGGGCTAGGGACTTTGGAGCATTTTGAGCCAACTTTAAAAACAGTTGTGAACTGTGGCTCACACCTGTAATCCTAGATAATGAAGAGGTAGAGATCTGAGGAGTGTGTTTTAAAACCAGCCAGGGCAGGAAAATCTGTGACACTCTTATCTCCAGTTAACCACCAAAAGCTGAAAGTGAAGCTGTAGCTAAAGTAGTAGGATGCTAGCCTTGAGCATAAAAGCTCAGGGACAGTGCCCACACTGAGATCAAGCCTTAGGACAGCAAACAAAAAAGTTGAAATTGTGGCAGGCTCTGTGGGAATGATGATGATGATGATGATGATGATGATGACAGAGAATGCTGACTATGGGCCACACATTGTTCTAAATGCTTTATAATTAATATTTTCAGACTCACAGTAATATTTCCCACTTTATAGATGGGGAAGCTAATGGGTAGTATCAAGTAATCTCTCAAGGGTCACATGATCATTTAGCAGTAACATTAGGATTCTACCCATGAAATCTAGCTTTTAACAACTGCCTTTCCAACTTAACTGAACTTTTTTTTAAAGTCTCAATATTTCTTTATTACAAAGGGAATAAATTATTACTTTATAATGATAGCCGACACCACCAGAACCAGGAAACGAAAGCTACCATCAGCAGTTAGAAGGTACATCAGCATCATGTAAACTGGAACATGGTGCACTGAGAAGAGGCCGACATTATTTCCATGGAATTCTTACAATGGGAAAAACTATTTGCTCAGCTGAACTTTTAAGAAACCTCTTCTGGAGATAACAGTTTGGTGGCTTGGTAGTCACTAAAGATTCAGTTCTGTGTTCACCATGTAAAGTCGTACTCAGTTAAGAACCATGTATTTTTTAGCACGTAGACTCAAAGGGGGAGCAAATGATTAGTTCTAGCCTATGTGAATGGAGATTATGTAATTTTCAGTCTTCCTGTGCTCATGGAATGACATTGCCATACATGGAAACCTTAGAATGCATCCACTATACATGGTAGTTCCATCACAGGAAAAAAACATAAGGAAAACTTTGGAGGTATATGCACAGCCAATAACTTTCTGAATAAGACTTAGATCTCTCAGGAAATAAGAGTGTGAACTGACAAATGGGATTGACTCAAATTAAAAAGCTTCTGCACATCAACGGAAACAACCACCAGAACGAAAAGAAAGCTTACAGAATGGGAGAAAAAAAAATCTCTGCATGCTATTCAAAGGATCAGCATCCAGAATATCCAAAGAGCACAAATAATCCAATTACTAAATGGACAAAGGAATTGAGCCAGTCAGTGCTCAAGGAAGTACAAATTGTATATAAGCAATGAAGTGTGCAGCATCCTTAGCCATAAAAGGAACACAGTTCAAAACAACATTGAAATTCCATCTCTCCCAAGTAGGAATGGTGATTGTAAAAAAACAAAAATAAACAAAAAATAAGGCTCACGCCTGTAATCCTAGCTACTCAGGAGGCTGAGATCTGAGGATCGCGGTTCAAAGCCAGCCCGGGCAGGAGAGACCGTGAGACTCCCAATAAACCACCAGAAAACCGGAAGTGGCGCTGTAGCTCAAGTGGTAGAGTGCTCGCCTTGAGCTGAAGAGCTGAGGGACAGTGCCCAGGCCCAGAGTTCAAGCCCCACGACCGACAAAAAATAAATAAATAAATAAATGTTGTCATGAAGTCAAGGAAAGAGGTGGAGTGGGAAAGAAATCCCGTAGACACTGCTGATGGGAATGTAAATTAGTAAAGTCACTGTGGAAATCCGATTGGAATTTCATAAAAAACTGAAAACTATGCCACTCAGGCATATATCTGAAAGGCTATAAGTCAACATAAAATAGTGATCTCACAACCATGTTTATTGTAGCTCTGTTCACATAGCCAAGCTATGGAATCAACCTAGGTGTTGTTACAAATGAATAAAGAAAAGGTAATTTGTGTGTGCCTGAGAATGTGTGTGCATGCGTATATATGTCTATATTCATGATATATATCTATATCATGTTTATATATGTATCTATATATACAAATGAAGTATTATTCATCCATAACAAAGAACAAAATGATGTCATTTGCAGAGAAATGGATGGAGAGAGAAATTGTTGTGTTGAGCAAGATAAGCCAAGTTCCAGCCGGGTGCTGGTGGTTCACACCTGTAATCCTAGCTACTCAGGAGGCTAAGATCTGAGGGTCAAGGTTCAAAGCCAGCCTGGGCAGGAAAGCCTGTGAGACTTATGTCCAATAATCCACCAGAAAACCAGAAATGGCACTGTGGCTCAAATGGTAGAGCGCTAGCCTTGAGCTGAAGAGCTAAAGGACAGCACCCAGGCCCAGAGTCAAGCCCCATGACTGACCAAAAAATAAAAAAAATATATAAACCAAGTCCAGAAAGCCAAATATTGCATATTTTCACTCAAAGGTGAAATATAGAACCAAAAGAAAATGCCATCAATAATATGACATGATTGTAAAAGGGGGTTTGGGGGATAGAAAACAGCAGGAGTGAGGTATGGGAGTAAATATGTTTAAACTACATTATATGTATGTGTGAGAATAGCATAATGAAACTAAAGAAGAAGATTGAACAGTTGGGGGATAGAAAAGAAGCTAAGAAAGAATGACTTAATCAGGGTGCATTGAGTGCATGTATGTAAATATCACAACAAAACCACTTTATTCAGTTACTTTACCCTTATAAGAAAAGAACAGGCTTTTCAATTTTTTGGAAACATTAACAAAAGGAATGGCAGGTCCATCAATGAATAAGTACCTGTTTCTCTGGTTGCCTCTTAGATAAGATTTGCCCAGCCAGCCAGTTCTATTAGGAAAGACTTTACATGGAGAAAAAAAATGAAATGTAAAGTCTTGAAATTTGGGGAGTATTTGATATGTTAGTTTAAACTGGCAAACATGGATGCACCTATGTCTTGAATAATACTTATATAAAGTTATTTGTAAATATATAGTTGACACATCCTAAGTATATAATGATATGTTATGACCTAAATATATATACATATATATGTATATACTATATACACACATATATACTACATACATATATACATATGTATGTATGCTATGTATATGTCTTCCTTGTATCTAATGTATGCATAAACACTATAATTTTTTTTGGTTGGTCGTGGAGCTTGAACTCTGGGCCTGGGCACTGTCCTCAGCTCTTCAGCTCAAGGCTAGTGCTCTACCATTTGAGCCATAGTGCCACTTCCGATTTTCTGGTGTTTTATTGGTGATAAGAGTCTCATGGACTTTCCTGCCCGGACTGGCTTTGAACCGTGATCCTCAGATCTCACCCTCCTGAGTAGCTAGGATTACAGATGTGAGCCACCAATGCCTGGAAAACAATAATTTTTATATGTAATTCTTTCTTAAATTTAAACATTTTTATTTAGTTATTATAAAGACAATGTATAGAGGAGTTACAGTTACATAAATCAGGTAATGAGTACATTTCTTTTTCATATATGCTAATTTTAAGAGAAAGAAAAAAGAATTAGACTTTACCTTTAAAGAAATATGAAAAACTAAATTTCTGGTATTTAAGCCATATAAAGTCAATGCCATTTTGTTGTAGCAGCCTTAGCAAACTCATATACTAAAAAGCCTTCTGTCCCATCTGTACCTCAGAATCCAGAGCCTGAATATTTAGGGCCTGGGTGCTGACTCTGAGCTTTTTATCTCAAGGCTAGTGCTCTACCACTTTGAGCCACAGCACCACTTGTGGTTTTCCGGTGGTTAATTGTAACTTTCCTTCCTGAACTGGCTTTGAACCACAATCCTCAGATCTCAGCTTCCTGAGTAGCTAGAATTACAGGCATGAGCCACCCATGCCTGGCTGGCAGGATTCTTTATATCTTAACCAATCTCTCTCTCTCTCTCTCTTTCTCTTTTTTAGTATTTCTGTAAGCAAGAGCTCTCTGCTTGTATGGTGTAAAATTTCTTCATATAAGGAGCTATGCCCTCATTCTGAGATGAAAGATAACTCAAGTCTTCAATTCAGTCAAGGATCCTCACTAAGCAATTTCAACTTTTGAACATCACTTTTTTTATTTTTATTTTTTTGTGTTCTTACTGGGGCATAAACTCAGATCCTGAGCACCGTCCTTCAGCTTTTTCACTCAAGGCTGAGTGAGTAAGCCACAGCTCCACTTCTAGCTTTTTGGTGATTAAGAAGAAATCAGCGGGGCTGGGAAGGTGGCTCAGCGGTAGAGCGCTTGCCTTGCATGCCTGAGGCCCTGGGTTCAATTCCTCAGCACCACATAAGCAAAAAAGAGAAAAGCCGGAAGTGGCGCTGTGGCTCAACTGGTAGAGCGCTAGCCTTGAGCTGTAGAGCTGAGGGACAGCATCAAGGCCCAGAGTTCACGCCCCACAACCAGAACCCCCCCTCCAAAAAAAAAAAAAAGAAATCAGCATTTCATGGACTTTCCTACCCAAGCTGGCTTCAAACCTTGATCCTCAGATCCCAGCCCCCTGAGTAGCTAGGAATACAGGCATGAGCAACTGGTGCCTGGTTCTTGCTTGCTTTTGTTTTGTTTTTTTGTTCTTTGAGACAGTCTTTCTGTGTGACCTAGCCTGGGTTGGAACACACTATGTAGTGCAAGCTGGCTTCAAACTTCTTGATTCTTCTCATCTGCCTCCAGATTGCTGGGATTACAGAGGTGTGCTACTGCATAAGTAGGGAGATTCTTTTCAATAGTCCCACCAATAAAATGATTTCTTCCAAAATGAAACAGAAGGGAGTGGTTTTATTATGTTAAGTAAAATTCAATCTTGTTTAATATAGCAGAATGTCAGGAGCCTAGCATGATTTTATTTGTGGACTTTTATTTTTGTTTATTTTCAAATAGGAAGCAAGCTTTAGAAGAGCAGTTATATTACTATCAGATTTTAGAGAGTTCTCCAAAAGCATTTTATCTGTATGTCCTATTAATTTCTTCTTAAGAATTATAGAATGAGCTATTCATAAATACCAGTGTTTAAAATAGGGCAACATGATGTTAGGGTTGGGAAGAATATATCCTGTTCATCTTTTTGGGGGTCATGGGGCTTGAACTCTAGGCTTAGGCCCTGTCCCTGAGCTCTTCAGCTCAAGGCTAGCACTCTACCACTTTAACCACAGTGCCACTTCTGGCCTTTTCTGTTTATGTGGTGCTGAGGAATCAAACCCAGGGCCTCATGCATGCGAAGCAAGCATTCTACCGCTGAGCCACTTTCCCAGCCCCTCCTGTTCATCTTTATAGAAAATACTAGAATATATGGAATGAACAGTAATGAACAGCAAATTACTTAAGAAGCCCTAGAGATTTATTACCAATATTTATGTTATAAAGACTCTTAACTGCCTGGATATAGCAAATATTTTTGAGAAGAGATATAATTTTACTGCAAGATAAGGAAAGAGACTGGATTGTACTATTTAGCTGCATTATTCATTTTGAGGATGATGAGAACAGAATGAAGCAAAATAAATGGCTTATGCAATCCAGGTTGCACATTGCTTGTTTTGAATCACCAAGAGCCATTTGATTAAATAGCATCACCCACGGTCACGAAGGCCATTCTTCAGAGAGCAGCTGAACTCATAGACAGATGAAGTGCCATTCTCACAAAGGCATTGTGATCCTGATATTATGCTTGACCTCTCCTTTGAGACTTGTCCTACCATCCCTGTGGGTCTTTCTTCTTATACTGCTTTCAAACATGCCCCAGCTAGAGCTGAAATGGGGTCCTATCATAAATCAATGTCTAGGAATGGATGCCATAAAATCCCTAATTTATGTGCTTTGTACTGTGTACTCCCTTGAAAGACATAAAGCTATACAAATAGAGTAACCAAAATTACTGCTAGGAAAGGATCATTTGGCTAAGAAAGAAAGCAACAGAAATCTGCAAACTCACTGCATGGGCACGGGTATACAGTGTCCTGTGCAGCAGGAAAAGGGCTACTGTAGACAGGTTTGCAGAAAGTAGAGAAACTTAGAAACCAAATAGATGCTTGTCTTTGATGTCCAGGCTGATTTGATATAGCGTCGTTACCTTTTCTGCTGGCTATTTGGTGAACATAGCAATCCATTAGTGTAATTTCAGCCCTAATTGGGAAAGTATGAAAGCATAGTACTCCTCTTTTGCATCTTTCCTGGGCCTCTCTTTGCTAGAAGAATTGTTAACAACCTAAGAATACATGTAAATGTTAGTCTCTTAGATAATTCAAGGTCTCTCTTTCAGATCCTTCTAGTTTATTGATGATCCATTACTTCCAGAGCTTAAAGGAGCATGGTCAATTTTGCAAAGATCTTTTGGTGTTAATGCATCTGTCAAGTATTCCACAATTTATAATATTTATCAAAACGCCAGTTACTCAAGGTTTCCACGTCTTTTAAATTTATCACTAGTGATTAAGACAGAAAACTAGAATGGTGCCTATTTTATGCTGCCACTCCAAGCCCACTTGAAAAATTACTTTAGCTCTCCTTGTCTGTGAAATCAATCTTGGAATGGTCTTGATATCCGTACATTGTGGAATATGTCAGCAGAAATCAATTCAAGCTACTTTGGTGTCTCTTTCCCAGAGATAGCAGATGATGGCACTTACCATTTTAATTTGCTTGATGGTATGGAAGGAAACCAGATGGGAAACACATCTTCCCAATTAAACTTGTAGTACTTGATGGATATTTATCTGAGCCACTGAATTTTAGATGACAGAGTTAGTTGCCTTAACACAAAATTTCAGTCAATTAATTTTCAGACTGACTTGTACTATAAAACATGTGTTTTCTTAGAAAAGTAGACAGAAGTTTAAGAGTTTAAGAACTTAAGTTTAAGAACTTTTCCTCTTTTGAGTCCAGAACTCTTTTTTGAGGGAGGGAGGGAGGCTTCCTGACTGTCTGGGGCTTGAACTCAGGGTCTAGAAACTATCCCTGGGTTTTTTTACTCAATGAAGCAGTCTACCACTTGAGCCAAACTCCACTTTTAACATTTTGGAAGTGTGTTGGAGATAAGTGTCTCATGGACTTTCCTGCCTAGGTTAGCTTTGAACTACAATCCTCAGATCTCAGTCTCCTGAGTAGCTAAGATGACAGGTGTGCACCGCCAGCACCCAGCTCTGAATACTTTCTTTTTTACACTATTTATTTATGTATATTTATAATATAAATTTCCCCATCTTTTTAACTGAAGTGAAATCTGCCTCTTGTAATAAAAACTAAAAATAAATAGGGGAGACTGAGATATGAGGATCATGGTTTGAAGCTAGCCTTGGCAGGAAAGTATGTGAGACTTATCTCCAATTAACTACCAGAAAAAGGTGGAAGTAGCGCTGTGGTTCAAGTGATAGAGCACTAGCCTTGAGCAAAAGGAGCTCAGGGACAGCACTGGGACCCAGAGATGAAGCCCCCGAGCTGGCAAAAAGCAGAAGAAAAAAAGAAAGAAGAGAGAAGAAAAGAAAAGGAAAAGAAGAAACAGGGACATTTGTTTGCTTTCATGCTAGAACTTGCACCCAGTGCTTCACATGTTAGCCAAGTACTCTACCACTGATTTATACTCCAAGCCCCTTGAAAAGACTTTTTTTTCCCTTGCTGGTCCTGGGGCTTGTACTCAGGAACAGAGCATTGTCCCTGAAATTCTTTTTGCTGAATGTTAATACTCCACCACTTGAGCCACAACTCCACTTGTGGCTTTTTCAGTAGTTTATTGGAAATAGGTGTTTCAGGGATATTCCTGCCCAGGATGGTTTCAGATCTCAGATCTTCAGATGTCAGATCTCAGCTTCCTGACCAGTTAGGATTACAGGTGTGAGCCACCAGCAACCCCCTTTACTAGGTCTTGAAATCAGAGCCATGGTGCTGATAGATAAGCACTTTATGACTTAAGTTATTACCTGCCCCACCCCCAGCAGGAGAACGGAGGATGTAGAGAGTGGATAAAGGTGAATGTAAGTACTTTATATGCATTATGAAAATATGAAATCTGTTGGAATCATTTTAAGAAGGGGAAGATGTACGAGGGGGAGAGATGGAAGGATGAGTTTGAACAAAGGTTAGCACAGCAGGACAGCAGTTGGGTAATAAACTTCTCTTCCTGACTGAATCCTGCATGGTGTTCTCTTTATTGGCTACCTACCTACCTTAATTCACCTTATAGTATGAATGTATGGAAATGTCAAAAGGAACTACTTCCTTTATATAGCTAATATATGCTAATAAATCTTTAAAAACTACCCGAATACCTATTACTAGTAGATTTGACTTGGTAAATTATTCACATAATAGAATATTAGGGAGTTGCTAAAATTATGTAATAAGTCTATTTAACAACAATGAAGGACATTTACAACATAAAGAAAGTAACTACTGTGCATGATACTGTACTGCTTTAAAATATTTAAATATTGAACATGTATATACACATATATACTCGTATAATATATATATACGTATTAAATATATAAATATCACCTACACATACACACATGTACAGTGACTGTTATTTTGTTTTTTCCATATATGTATGCATTGTCTTATTTGATTTTATTACTTGTATGTAAGGCTCCTACAGTACAATCTGGACAAGTAGCGATGGAAAGGTTTTAAACAACATATAACCAGATAACAAAATTCACAGTACTTAGATGATCAACAAATAGCTGTTTCTCCCTTCTCCATTGACAGAAGGTATTAAGGAAGGTTGGAAACATGGCAGCTCGGCACGTGGTTGATTCAGGCAACAGGTTTGCATCTGACAAGCCCTGCAGTTTTCCAACTTGTCATTTCGTCGTGAGCACCCATCCCTCCCGGTTGCCCCTTCGTCAAATGGGAACGCACAAGGACTATTTGTGCGGGGATTTCGCATTTAATTGGCAGCTATGATTCCTCGCCGGGTAAGATTTGAATGGCGGGGCGTGAAACAAACAAGCAAACAAACAGAAACCGGGCTCCGGAGAGGACGCGTGGACTCCCAGTTTACCGGGCCATTGAAGCTCTGGCTCTCCTTTTTTGTGAATGGGCGGTGGCCATTAAGGCCCAGCGCAAGCCAGCGCCAGTACTCCTGAGAAATAGAACTTGGAGGAGGGAATGACTTTCCTAGGGGCGGAGGCCTGTAGGCACGCGGAGGAGCCCCACGTCCATTCCGGCCGCCCTGTGTGCAAGCGGGTCGTGCAGGATCCCGGGCCTACATCGCCTCGATCCCCGAGGTCGCGCAATTGCCCAGCGGGGTGGAGCTCGGGCCCGGGGCCCCTCGCGCGCGCGGCCCCCACGTGCGCAGACACTGCAGGGCGGGGCTCCCGGGGGGAGGGGGCGTGGCCGTGCGGAAGGGGCGTGGCCACCGCGGGGCGCGAGGGGCGTGTCGTGGGCGTGGCGCGCTGCGCGGCCGGCGGGTCTCGCGCTCCTCGCCCCTTCCGCGCCAGAGCCCGCGGCGGCCGGGGCTCCTCCCCCCGGCTCGGTTTCTCTCCCCTCCCCTCTCCACCCCTCCGCCCGCCCGTTCCTCCGTCCCTCCCTCCCTCCCGTCCGTCCCTCCCTCCTCCTCTTCCTCGGTGAGGCGCTCCTCCGGCAGGCAGGCAGCATGGCGGCCGTGGAGACGCGGGTGTGCGAGACGGACGGCTGCAGCCGGGAGGCCAAGCTCCAGTGTCCCACCTGCATCAAGCTGGGCATCCAGGGCTCGTACTTCTGCTCGCAGGTAGACGCCCGCGCCCCGCGGCCCCCCGCGGCGGCC
>NW_012267338.1:8862659-8880426 GCF_000151885.1 Dipodomys ordii
CAGGTGTGCGGGGCGGGGGCGGGCGGAGGGGGCGATCCGCCGCAGGTAGGGACGTCCGGGAAAGGGCCGTCCCGCTGGCCGTCCCCGGAAGCTTGGAGGCCGGGCTGTCATCCTGCTGGGGTGGCTGGCCTGGGGGGGAACCGCGGGGTCCAGCCCGGCTCCTTTTGTGTTTTATTTCCTACCGGGTCTTGACAGTTCAGCAACTTGGAAGGTGGGGGGGTGGGGGGGGGTTGAAACGAGACTGTGCAGTTCATTCATTCCTAAGACCCCCCCCCCCAGCGTGAGGGATGAATCGCTTTTCCTCCGTGTGAGTGGATGGCCCACGGAGTGAGGAGGACAGATCGGTGCAGGTAACGACACTGCAAGACGGTGGTGTATCTCAGTTAAGTTCTGGGCAGTGGAGCCAAGTCAGCATTGACTGGGTGTTCCGTGTTTGTCCTTACTGAAGAGTGTACTACTGTTCCCGCGGCATTTTGAGGCTGAGAATAACTTGCTGGGATAGCTTGGCTTTCCCTTCTAGCCCAGGTTTGTGGAAGAGAAGCACACGAATATACTGAGGTGGTGGTGTCCTGGGGGGTGGGAGAAAAGCAAATGAGACTCCCAAGGCTTTGTCCTAGAGTTACCCTTGCTAATTTCCTGTGACATCCCGAATTAGTGAAGTTACTTGATCTCTGTGAGTACAGACGGAATGGTAGTCTCCTTGTGAATTTCATAAGGTTGCTCTGAGACTCAAATGATCTGTGACTCCAAAGTGCTGTACATGATAAAGTCTCCCCCCCCACACTTTTCCTGAAGATGCTAGTATAATTTAAAATTGCCATGTATATAAAGATGAATAAAGTTGGGTGCTGGTGGCTCATGCCTGTAATCCTAGCTACTTAGGAAACTAGATTTGAGGATTTCTATTAAAGCCAGCCTGAGCAGGAAAGTCCCTAATAGTCTTATCTCTAGTTAGCCAGCAAAAAGCTGGAAATGGAGCGGTGGCTCAATGGTAGAACACCAGCTTTGAATTAAAAACAAAAGCAAACACAAAAAAACAACAATCTCAGGGCCAGTGCCTAGGCCCTGAGTTCAAGCCCCAGGACCAGCTCAAAAAGAAGGGGAATGAACAGAATGAAAACAAATATTAAAACAAATGCATATATTTTCAAATATAAAATTTATGACAAATACATGTATACAAATAAACATGTAAATAGAAGCCTTAAAGTCAAAGCACTTGTAGACAAGCCATTGTAACAGACCTTAGCTGTTTTACAGGTCTTCTTTTCAGATAGGATATGACTCTTGACCTTGTTGGTATCATGTAGAAAAAGTTCTACTTGGGGAAAGCTCTGTTGCTTGATCTAAAAATAGCAGTGGGGCTCCTCCACATGCAAAACCCGGTGCAAATTTCTTGGATTCTTTTATCGGTTATGGGGCTTGAACTCTGGGCATGGGCGCTGTCGCTGAGCTCTTCAGCTCAAGGCTAGTGCTCTACTACCATTTGAGCCACAGCACCATTTCCGGTTTTCTGAGTAGTTGATTGGAGGTAAGAGTCTCACAGCCTTTCCTGCCCAGGCTGGCTTTGAATCTCGATCCTCAAATCTCAACCTTCTGAGTAGCTAAGATTATCAGCGTGAGCCACTGGCACCCAGCTTTCTTGGATTCTTTAACATTTTTCATTTCTAATTTGTTGAGTTCCTGTGAAACATAGACTTAGAAGGTAATTTGCTTGTGAAAATTGTGCACCATCTAAGTAGAAGAAGTTGCTTCATGTTGAAAAGTTGATGTCATTGCTGAGTGTAGTAAACATACCTGTAACCTCAGCATTTGGGAGGCTAAGGCAGGAGGATTGGGAGTTTGAGGTCAGCTTGGGCTACCTAGTGACTAGGGTGTAACAAGATAATATTTACAAACACTTTTCTGTTAAAATTTGTTAGAGGTACTAATGAGGACACTGTGATCAAGCTTGTGTGACAATTCAGTTATGAGGACATGGTAAGAACATGGAATCATTGGAGTTTGTAGGAAAGTACAGACACTTTTTGTAAAAACACTCAGGCTTTATTAATATGGTAGGGTTTGCGGGTACTCCATGATGGTTCTGTAGATGTGTTTCTGGTACCACTGTTAGATCTGAAGTTGGACATACCCAGCAATCGTACAACCACCTCCTATGGTCAGTTGGTAAGATCTGTCATTGAGTCAGGTGTCTCAATTTCTTCTCAATTTTTCCACTGATATTAATCACCTTGTAAACTTACAAGCAACCTAGAAGAAACTGATCAGTAGACCTTTTGTTCAGAAGTTCTTTTGCTTTACTCTGAGAATGATTATCCCTAACACAGAGTTCCCATTGCTCTCAGGATATCATACAGTACAGTACCTCCTCTTAGTTTGGCCTTACTCTCTTGCTCATAGGCTGTGTTTGTTTCTTTTCCCTCTTCAGAATGTCATCTGCAGTCACAGCTGTTGTTTCAGTCCCAGTTAGAGACCTTCATCAAGTCACTGTTTTCCTCAGCCTCTCAGAAGAGTGTTGTTCCTTGTGCTTCTCACATCCCTCATTTCAGAAGGGCTTTCTCCCACTCTCCTTCCTCTGCTCCTAGTATCTGGCCACCTTGTCTTTGGAAAGAAGCAGAAGGAAACTACAAGGGACATTTTTGTAACACTATAACTGAAGTAAGCCTTTCTCAGTCATTCTGTCACACCATCCTGTTTATTTTCAGGCTTGGTGTATTTGCAGGATTTCTAGGTTGGTGTTAGTAAATTTGGAAGGAGTGAGGTATATCTGCATAGGTGAGCACACACCCTCTGAAAGTATTACCTATCCTGGGAGAGGCAGTGGCAGCACCTGCTTGTGTGGCAATGAGTCTGTAGCATTACTAGCACACCCTTTGAGGTAGATGTAAGGCTGGGATGCTTTCTAAGCAGCCAGGGGACGTCTCTTCATTGTAAAATTGGAGTGGAATGGAATGTAAATACGACGATAACCCCTTCTACTTGATCCGGAACCGCTCCTGACCTCACAGTTTGTAACACAAGGCATTCTTCTAGGGGCAGGTAGTGCTCCCAGACCAACAATTAGAAGTCCTTTTAGGACTGGGAGTGTGGCTTAGGCAGTAGAACACTTCCTAGCTGGAGAGCAGAGTTCAGTCCCCTTTACCACACAAACAAGCTACCAAGTCTTTTTTTTTTTTTTTTGTATTTCTTTAATACTTTCACTTTACAATGGAGGAAGGCAAAATTTAGAAATTTAACTCCCTGGGCTGGGAATGTGGCTTAGTGGTAACGTGCTTGCCTAGTATGTATGAAGCCCTGGGTTCAATTCCTTAGCCTACATAAACAGGAAAAGCTGGAGGTGGTGCTTTGTGCTTTTGCTTGAAGCAAAAGAAGCTCAGGGACAGTGCCCAGACCCTGAGTTCAAGCCCCAGGACTGGCAAAAAAGGAAAAAGAAATATTAACTCCCCTGCTAATAAGTGACCAAGCAAAGGTAAAAATGGACATCTAAGTCCATGCTTTTAGCTACTTCTCATTCTTAGTTTTGAAATTGAGTATGATTTAGAAAACATATATTATGATGAGTTGTCCTAGGTAGTTAGTAGGTAGGGCTTTTTGTGTGTGTGTGTGTGTGTGTGTGTGTGTGTGTGTATGTATATGTGTGTGTGCTAGTATTGGGGCTTGAACTCTGTCAGGGTACTTAGGTTCTTGCTTAACTTTCTGGCTCAAGGCTGATGCTCTACCACTTGCTGGCTTTTTGCTAGTTAGTTGGATATAGATTATCTCACAGATGCCTGCTCAGACTTCAAATCTTTATCCTCAGATCTCACTCAGATCTTGGCTTCCTGAGTACCTGAGTAGGATTATAGGCATGAGCCACCCTGGTGCCTGACAAACAGTTGTTTTCTTCTTTCTTTCTTTCTTTCTTTCTTTCTCTCTCTATCTCTTTCTTTTTTGTAACATTAAAAAGTTGAGAAGAAGCTGGATGTCAGTGGATCATGCCTGTAATCCTAACTGCTCAAGAAGCTGAGATCTGAGGATCACAGTTTGAAGCCATCCAGGGCAGAAAGTCTGTGAGACTCTCTAATCAACTACTCAGAAAAAGCTGGAAGTCATTCTGAGGCTCAGGTAGTAAAGTGCTAGCCTTGAGCAGCACAAAGAGGCTCAGGGATAGTTCCCAGTCCCTGAGTTCAAGCTCCAGGACAGGCAAAAAAAAAGAAAAGAAAAAAAAAAAGTTGAGTAGAGATGTCTGTGTCTATGTGTGTTGGTCCTGGGGCTTAAACTCAGGCTTTAGCATTGTCTCTGAGCTTTTGTGCTCAAGGATCACTTTGAGCCACAGCTCTATTTCCAACTTTCTGGTAGTTAATTAAAGGTAAGAGTCTCTTCAACTTTCTTGCCCAGACTGGCTTTGAACTTCGATCCTCAGATCTCAGCCTCCTTTGTAGCTAGGATTATAGGCATGAACCACTGGTAACCCGATAGGATACTTACATATATATATATATATTTTTAAATTTTATTTTATTTGTGAACATACTGTACAGAGGGGTTACAATTACATGGGTGGGATAATGCGTACATTTCTTACCAAGCATTGCAGCCTCCTCTTTTGTTTACCCTTCACATCCCTTCCCAGCCTCCCCCCTACCCCCCATACACTTTAAATGCTGCTTTTACCTTGCTTTTCTCTTATAATTCTACATACTCTTTTGAGACTTAAATTGGTAAACTTCCATATTCTCATAATGAGTCATTTGGAATAGGATTATGAGTTTATTTATGTACCAGTCCTAAACCTTGAAGGCCTAGGCACTGTCCATTAGCCTTTTTTTATTTTGTTGAGCCATACCTCCACTTTTGCTTTTTAGTGGTTATTTGGAGATAAGAGTCTCAGACTTTTCTGCCCAATTTGGCTTTGAGCGGTGATCTTCAGATCTTAGCCTCCTGTGTAGCTAAGAATACAGGGGTGAGCCACCTGTGTCGGACTAAGGATTGCTTTTCATTTAATGAAATAATGTATCTGCCTTTGAAGCATTAAGAAGATGATGGGTGATGAAAAGTCTTTCACTGATATAACCTATTTAGAAAAATTTTATAAATAGGCAAGATCATGAAATAAGACATCTCATTTTGCACAGTTAAAAAAATTAAATGATGGTTCAGTTTCATTAATTAGATTGTAAGTACAATACATCTTGAACAGTGTCACCCCTTCCATCTTTCTCCCCCAGCTTTCCCCTTCAAGTTTTATAGTTCAGTTTTTATGTAGTATTGTAAATATAACAAGGGCATTTACTCACCCTGTCTCCCTCCTTTTGTGTACACAGTTTCAATATGCAAGAATTTAGTCACTGTCATTTAGTTATACAAAGACCCCTAAGGATACAGTTTATATTGCAGTGGTACAATAATCAATAAGCAGATGTGACTGCTCCTAGAGATCATCAGATCAGTACAGATGTGCAGGCTGACCGGTGATTGGCTTCTGTACTACTGCCAAAGCCCGGCTGTGGCTATCACTGCCTTAACCTGTATTTCACATGCCAACAGCAAAGGGTGGAGTTATGTTGTCTTGTTTCTTGTTTCCTATTCTTTTTTTTTTGGTCGGTTGTGGGGCCTGAACTCTGGGCCTGGGCACTGTCCCTCAGCTCTTCAGCTCAAGGCTAGCACTCTACCACTTGAGCCACAGTGCCACTTCTGGCTTTTTCTGCTTATGTGGTGCTGAGGAATCAAACCCAGGGCTTCATGCATGCAGGGCAAGCACTCTACCACTGAGCCACCTTCCCAGCCCCTTGTTTCCTATTCTTAAACTCAGCCACATTTTTATAAAAATAGATAATCCAAAGACGGATCTGACCAACAAAGAAAGGATAAATGATAAGCTGGCAGTGCAATTTAAATATAAGTGGAGTTGTAGAAGAAATGTGTGGAGATGGCCATGGGAGCATTGTCATTGCAGGCTCTCGAGGAGAAGCTGGGGCAGGAACCTTTTGACATAAGGAGGGGAGTGCTGTCAGTGAGGGTGTGGTGATGCTCCGAGGAAGTAATGGCATGGAACTTGCCCCTGAAGGGACTTGTGGAAGAATTGAAGGTACAAAGGATGACGTTTGGGGGCTACTTCAAAGGGGTGCGACAGTTGGACAAGCATAAAACTGATACCTGCTGTTTCGTACGTTAGCAATGAGAAGGTGGCAGTCTCCGTCCAAATGTGTCTATGAATTCTATGAATTTTAAGACGAAGAAATGAAACATGTTAAGCTGGGCACAGTGTCCTGTAATGTCAGCATTTGGGAATCCGAGGCATGAGAAAAGAGAGTTTGAGATCAGTCAGTGCTGAATAATAAGTTCAAGGTCAGCCTTAGCAAATGAACAAAAATCCTACTCTACTTGTAATTTTGTTTTTACTAGACACTATTAGTTCTATTTTTCCATTTCCTGGTAACAACTGTGAGAGAGTTCTAATGCCTTGACAAAAGTTTTAAAGATAATGGCATAATTACAAGTGTGTTACTGATTGTGAAGATCACTTTGCATAGCAGGGGCAGCTTACATGATCAGTTTTGTGGCTCCACAAAGCAGTAGCAGTCTGTATGCAAAGCTCAGTCTATGTAGATCTTGAGACTATTTTGTGGACTATGTATTTTTTTTTTTTTCTTTTTGGGTCCGGCCATGGGGCCTGAACTCTGAACCTGGGTGCTGTCCCTCAGCTCTTCAGCTCAAGGCTAGCGCTCTACCACTTGAGCCACAGCACCACTTCCGGCTTTTTTTCTTTTTGCTAATGTGGTGCTGAGGAATTGAACCCAGGGCCTCAGGCATGCAAGGCAAGCGTTCTACCACTGAGCCA
This sequence comes from Dipodomys ordii, assembly GCF_000151885.1. Classification (NCBI taxonomy): domain Eukaryota; kingdom Metazoa; phylum Chordata; class Mammalia; order Rodentia; family Heteromyidae; genus Dipodomys; species Dipodomys ordii. The sequence goes on from NW_012267338.1 coordinate 8,869,483, forward strand.
CCTTCCCAGCCCATGGACTATGTATTTTATTTGGGAAAAAAGAAAGAGGTTTAACTTTGGGTCTGTGGACGGAGATCAGCGATGCCATGAGCTGAAGTCTGTGTGGTTTCTTCTTGGTTCGAAACCTTTTGGTGGCTGTTGACTCTCTGTTGTTTTCTAGAATATACTGATGCTTATGATCTGATCCCCTGCTGATATCTTTAGCTTTGGTCTTGTACCTCTTTTCATAGCACTGTGTGGTTTTTCTTTTAAACCTTTATAACTTAAATTATGTAATCAGTCATATAATGTTTGTCTAGAATGGATAAGAACCTGCCTATCTTCACTGCTGCATGTCTACCTACTAGCACAGTATTCTTGGTAATAACATGCATTAATTTATGTGAAAGAATAAACAGAATTGTATGTGCATGTTATTTGTGCATGTGTGTGTGTGTGTGTGTGTGTGTGTTTTGTAGAGGGGATTGCTTCCCTAAGATTCTTGAAGGATTTAGTGATCAAAAAAGTTAAGAATTGTGGCTGGGTGGGGTGGCGGATGCCTGTAATCCCACTATTCAGGAAGTGGAATTTTGTATGGGGCCAGTCTGAACACAAAAAGTTAGCAAGACCCCAACTCAGTCAATAAATTGAGTGTGGTGGTACAAGCACGTGATCTCAGTTCTATGAAAGGTTGTAAGTAGGAGGTTTGTGGTCTGCGGCCAGTTCCAGGCAAAAATATAAGTCCCTACTTGAAAAATAATTAAAGCAAAAAAGGGATGGGAGTGTGGGTAAATTGGTAGAGTACCTCCTTAGCTAGCAAGCTTGAGACCCAGAGTTCAAACCCTAGTATTGTTTGTCAGAAAAATGAGAATTAGGTTATATGAACTGTGACACAGATACACAGTGTAGATGGAGTTAAGATGTTAATCTTTCCAGCCTCAAATTGCATTCCAATGTCTGCACATATAAGGTATTGATTGCCATGAGCAAACCTTCCAAAAATACATTGTCTTTAGACCATGAAATTCATGTACAAATGGTCACCTGTGGTAGATTAGGCTAGCATGATGTGTCCCTGTCTATGGTTCCATTAGCTCTGGCAGTGGGTAGAGCTGTTGCATGAGGATTGGCAAGTTGGCAGACTTCATCTTTTAGAAAGCAACTTTTAAAGAGTTGCATTATCGTTTTAAAACTATGTATTGATTTTGATTAGATGCAAGTTCTTGTTTTATAGTACTTGTTTAAGTTTAAGATGGTGAGCTTACTCATGTGTTTTAAAGTATATTTTATGCTATATTGAATTTTAATTTACAGTGAAATCGTTCAAATATTTCCTGATTTGGTCTATAATCCTTGACTTAATATTATCGAGGCAGAGTGTATATATAGTTCATTAATTTTTTTCAATGTTATTTCCCTTTAGATGAAGATACTTCACAATCTAATCACTTGCTTCTAAGTCACAAAGACCTTTGTCTCTGCCTTCCTTCCAGTCTTTCAAGAGCTGCTTTTGCTGTGTTCAGGTCCATCCACACACTCTCCCACAGTTGTACACTTCTCCTGGTACTTTAAAGTATATTGCCATTTTTCTCTGAAGGTTTTATTAGATCATTTGTTCATCCCTGGTTAAATGAAATCTCATTTTGCTGGTCTTGGGGTAGGTGATTGATTTTTTTTTTTTTTTAATCCTTCGTGTCAACTCTTTCAGTTTGGAAACTCCTGTTTCTGTCAGCTCCCTCTTTCATCCCTCCTCTACATTCTCTTTTCTTCTTTAAAATAATTGCTTTTCTTCTTAAACTTAGGGCTTTGTGCTAGGTTAGCTTGCTTGCTTGGCTTGTACTCTGTTACTTATGCCACACTTTTAGCCATGACTTTTTTTTTTTGCTAGTTATTTTGGAAGTGGAATCTCCTGGATTTTTTAGTCTGAACTGGCTTCCAATTTCTGTCCCTAGATCTCAGCCTTCTGAGTAGCTAGGATTATAGACACAAGCCACCAGCGTCCAGCTTCTGATCATTTAAGAAAAAACAACTTTCATTATTTAAATGCTAAATTTGCTGGCTAATCTCATATTATCTCCAGTTGTTTTGTATTTTTTTTGTGGTGATGCAGGGATTGGAACTAGGGCATTGTGCTTGCTAGACAAGTGTTGTGCCTCTTGAACCACTCTTCTTACTTTGGTTATTTTTCAGATAGAGTCTTACGATTTTGCCTGTACTGCCTGGACCTTAATCCTGAGATCATAGATGTGAAACAACATGTGTAACCTTCTAACCTTCATGTTGAGAATGGGATCTTGCTAACTTTTTACCTGGATTGGCTCTGAACTACGATCCTCAGATCTCAACCTCCTAAGTGGCTAGGATTACAGGTGTGAGCTACTGTACCCAACCACTTGTTACGTCATTTGCTCCACTTTTGGGGAGATTTCCCTAGCTTTATTTGTAGTATTCACTAGAGATGGTACATCTAACATTCTGCCATAGTGGGACTTTGCCCCTGGGTCTAGCAGATTTTTAGGTTTCTAAAATGAGATCTGAACTAGATTCTAGAACCTGCTTTTCTGTTCACTGTCTTCCTTTACCCGTCCACTTTCTATTCTTTGTTGAGACTTAGTGGCATAAATAACTCTGCTATAGACTAGACTGTAAGACAGAAACATGTACAACTCCATGACATTTATGGAAAGGAAGAGAAGTTGACATTGCTGTATGAAGTTATGTGTCTCAAAGTAAGCTGTGTTTGTCCTCCCTGCTTAACTGTGACCACGAATAATGAGGAGTAACTCCATAGCCAGTGCGTGTGAGCAAAGAAAGCTTCAGGAAGGCAGTCATTTGTCTTTTACCCAGTTGCAATGCAGTTATTAGAGTCATTTTTCTGGTGTGCCCTGATGTCTTGTTAACAAGTTGCTCTATAAGTTTTCTGTGACTACAGTAACAAATTACCACAAACTAGGAGTTAATTAGATGGTGTAAAACCAACAAAAAGATGCTACCACAAGTTCTGGAGGCCAGAAGTCCAAAATTTGTCCCTCCCTCTTCCTTCTCTCCTTTTCTCCCTCTCTCCTTCCCTCCCTTCCCCCATCTCACATTTATTTATTTATGCATTTATTAATGTATTTATTTAGTTAGTTGTGGGGCTTGAACTTAGGGCCTGGGCACTGTCCCTGAGTAAAGAACCACAATGCCACTTTCAGTTTTCTAATGGAGATGAGTCTCATGGACTTTCCTGACTGGGCTGGCTTTGAACCATGATCTTCAGATCTAAGCCTCCTGAGTCTCTAGGATTACAGGCGTGAGCCACCAGTGCCCAACTCATCCTTTTTTTTTTTTTTTTTTTTTTTTTGGTTGGTCGTGGGGCTTGACCTCTAGGTCTGAGTGCTGAGTCCCTGAGCTTTTCAGCTCAAGGCTAGTACTCTGTCCCTTGAGCCACAGTGCCACCACGTCTGGTTTTCTGGTGGTTAATTGGAGGTCAGAGTCTCACAGACTTTCCTGCCCAGGTTGGCTTTGAACTGTGATCCTCAGATCTCAGCCTCCTGAGTAGCTAGGATTACAGGCATTTGCCAGTGGCACTCGGCTCTCATCCTTAGCTTTAAGACAGGGTCTTCTGTGTAGCCTGGGAAGCCCAGGCTATTCTTAAACTTTTTGTTACTCCCACCCCAGCTTCCTGAGTGCTGGGATTATGGGCAGGGGCCATTATGTTTGGCTCCAAAGTCAGTTTCAGTAAGCCTAAAGGAAGCATGAAGGTCAAGACTGTGTTCCCTTCAGATGGGTCTCCTGAGAATTTGTTCTTGTTTTGTCTAATCTCTGGTGGCTGCCAGCATTCCTTGACTTGTGGTTTAGCATTCCAATCTTTACCTCACTGGTCGAGTTATCTTCTCCTCTGGTATGTGCATAGTCTACCTCAGTGTCTTTTCTAACTAAGTGGTATTTAGAGCCCACCTGGACATGCTAGAATAACCTAACACAGAATTCTTAATGTAGTCATAACTGCAAAGAACGGTTTTTCCAAATCAAGTAACCTGTACAGTTCCAGGAGAGTAGAACTTGGTATCTTTGGGTGGCTGTTATTTAGCCTGCTTACCATTATTATTGCTGTCCTTACGGTCTTCCTTTGGTTGGTCTAATACCAAACAGATAAATGACAGAGTTATTTTTGCTGCTTTTTGGACTTTTACTGTTTATGGATTTTCTAATTTAATACATTGTCCCCAAATAAAAGTGCTTTCTTCTGATGTCTTTGCTTTTATGTTTTGGTGACATTGGGTCTGGACATGGACACGTTGGGACAGAATCTGTAGGTACATAGATGTCACAAAAGGCCAAGCTTCCTAAGGTGTACTTTGCCTGCCACATCACCTGAGACAGTATCTCAGGGACTGGAGCATGAAGCAGAAAGACAGCAAAGAGTAGAACCTGAATGCCAGTTTCCTAAGATTCCAGAAGCCCCATCCAACAACAGCTTAGTTTTTGTTTGTCCAACTGGATTGCGTGACCACAGGTATCCAGGAGGCTGGGAATATTTTGAACTGGGCTCTCAACTATAACATAGCTTTATTACTGTTCAGAAAGAGACAGTGACTGTGGAGTCAGCAGTACACAGTCTGCACAGAAGGTAATAGGGACAAGGGTCACATCTCCATCTCCATCTACAACAGAAAGCAGACTTCTATGCGTATGGTTGACATCATCTGCCTTTCTTCTTTGGTGCTGGGATGTGTTCAGTCTCTGTAATGATAGACATTGGGCTGGCCCTGACTCCATGCCATGCATAGTGTGATGTTTCTGACAATGACAGGTCCTGTATACAACGGCCCATATCTTGTAGCCTGGGAAATGTAATCAGACTGTACCCCTCTACCCCCCCATCAAGCAACACACAACTGTGTTAACCCTGTTAACTGCTTTATATAAGTTACTTACATTATCTCATTTAATCTGCTACTGTGGAAGTTATTTTTTGTTATGTTAATTTGACAAGATACCTTGAGAGAAACAATTTAAGGAGGAAGAGAGTTATTTTGGCCCTTGGTTTCAGAGGTTCCTTTTCATGGTCTGTTGGCTCCCTTACTTTGGGTGGGTAGGGACTGGGACAAGATACCTCCTTCAGAGATAGGTATGGCCCTCCCCTCTCCCCTGGGACCTACTTCCTCCAGCCAGGCTTTTCCTTCTAATGGCCCATTCATTGTGAACACAGCAGCAGAAATATCCATTGATAAAGTTACTGTCCTCAAATCCCTATCACTTCTCTGTGACTGGATCCACCAGCTGAGACCAAGCCTTTGACACATGAATCCCTTAGGGAACACTTCCTGCTCAAGCCCTAACAGCCCTATTAACCTTGTGGAGATGAGAGTCCCACCTTAGAAGTGAAGGGGCTGCTTAATCAGATCCATGCATTCTAGTTCTGTGTCTGGACCTCGATTAATGCTTTGAATATTGTGTGTGTGTACATGGGGCACAGCAAAGCCACGGGAAGGCATGACTTTTAGTCAGGTCATCTTGGGTTACAGTCCCCCTTTGGCCAGTTACAGTTTCTTTATGTGATGTAGATGAGCTACCATGCTGTCTGAGCTTCAGTTTTTGTCATTTTTGAAATGGGATGTTATATCACTCTTGATAGATTTTGTGAGGATTAGAGAAGAATGTAGGTAATAACTGTTATCATTTTCATCATTGTGGTTTAACAGGTTTATTCTGAGCAAATTAATAATATCAGAGAAACCACTTTTTTCCGGCCTTAGTGATTGGTTGTAATCTCTGTCTTTTGTGCTAGAATCTTTAGTTTTCTGACAATGGGGTTGGGAGGAACCAATCTTTTCATCAGTTTTACAGTTTGATGACAGGGATGAACTATTTTATCTCCTGTATTTTCTATAGCTGCCATGACTGGTTGTCACAACTTGGTGACTTAAAAGAACACAAGTTTATTATCTCAACAGTGTGGGTCAAGGTCCCTGGAAATGGAAGGAGAGAAAGAGGGAGGGAGCAATACAGGAAGAGGGAGGGAAGAATAGGAAGGAGGAGAGGGAAGGAAGGAGGAAAGGAGGAATAAACCAATTTGGTAGGGTAGAAGTCTGCCACAGATTTCAGGGCTGAAGCCTTTCTGTGTTCCTCTTTGTACCTAAGGGTTTGTCCTTTTCTCTGTCTTTTTCAGTTTCTGAAGGCTTTGAACAGTTTTCACTGTTACTTTTTATTGCAGTCATAGTTTCCTAAGTGACACACTTTGTCTCTAGTTGTCAGCCAAACAGAGGTGCCAAAGCCTCACCGTGTTTGTGTTCTAGGCCCATTACATCCAGGTGCTAGTGATTGTGTGCATGACTGACTGAAGACCTGCTACTCTACATAATGAAAGAATCTTTAAAATGTTACTTATTTTTTCCAGTATCTGATGGGGAGTGACTGATTAATGGGTCTTTTTACATACTCGAAAATAATTTGGTGAAATAAAATTTCATTATGACCATGACAACTATTCAACCTAAGGGATAATTAATTTTTTTCTTCTTTGATATAAAGTTTAGCTGTGTGTAGTGTGCTGTGTGTGTGTGTGTGTGTGTGTGTGTGTGTGTGTAGGTTGTGTAGTATGCTCTGTGTGTGTGTGTGTGTGTGTGTGTGTGTGTGTGTGTGTAGGTTGATCCCAGGACTTGCACATACTAGGTAAGCAGTTTACCTCTAAATTATGCCCTTTTTGCCTTTTGAAGAGAAGTTTTAAAAAGGGCCCATTTCTATATTTTTTTCATAATTTTTAGTTGCTTTTTTTTTTGCAAATAAAACTTGCAATAACTATTTCCTACATTTAACATTCGTTAAAATTAATGCCGGGCACAGGTGGCTCATGCCTGTAATCCTAACTACTCGAGGCTGAGATCTGAGGATCTTGGTTCAAAGCCAGCCTAGGCAGGAAAGTCTGTGAGCCTTGTCTCTCCAATTAACCACCAGAAAACTGGAAGTGGTGCTGTGGCTGAAGTGGTAGAGCACTAGCTTTGAGCTGAAGAGCTGAGGGACAGCGCCCAGGCCCAGAGTTCAAGTCCCACAACCAAAAACAAAAAGAAAAACAAAAGAAAATTTTTTTTTTCTAATTAAGAGTGTTGCTGTATAGCTCAAGTGGTAATTATTTGGCTAGCAAGTATTAGGCCCTGAGTTCAAACCCCAGCACCAACCATACCACCTCCAAAAGAAACATTTCTAGTTAAAGTGGCTTGATACTAATTTCCTTGTTTGTTCTTCTAGGAATGTTTTAAAGGGAGTTGGGCCACTCACAAGTTACTACATAAGAAAGCAAGTAAGTAAAACACTTATCTTTAGACACTTTGTCTTAGAAGTGACTTTGTACCAGGAGATGGGAATTCTCTATGTTCTGAATGTCTATGTTTGAATGTGTGTTTACCTATCGTGAAGAATAAAGGGGAATTCTAGCATTAATGCTAGAATAGTCTGTAGAATAGGTAACCACGACTAAAATGTAGTAATATAGGTTAATCGTATTTCACGTAGGTAGCATGAAACATGAGTAGTGGTTGACAAATATCCATTGTCTTTTTACCCTCTTGTCTTTGTTGGAAGTATTACCATATCATAGGCTGAAGACACATGAACTCTGACTCATTTAGACAGATTCCTTTTGCATTTGCTTAGTTTCAGTTCACACTGCCTTTTCTACTCAAGGTTTATTATAGTCAGGCTTCTGTGTTTTATGATTCTACATCTGTGAATACCATAGCCACAGATTCATACAACTGTGTTTGAAAACGGTTTTCATCTCTACTGAGTGGGTACAAACTTTTTCTTGTCCTTGTTTCCTAGACCATACAGAATACCCACAGTTCCCATAGACCTTACATGATTTTAGGGACTACACATAATCTGGAAATGAAATGTGTGGGAAAGATGTACATAAGTGCCTGCAAATGCTTGGGTTTACAAGGGGTACTATGGGATGAATGTACTTTCTTCTGGGATCTTCAGGTTATTTCTTGCAGTGTAATGTTTGGTTTTCTTTTTTGAAGTTATTTTGTGTATACCACAAGATGAAGCTATCAGCCTCTTGTTAGTGTGGCTGACTTACCACAGCTTGTTGTTACAGTCACTTGGAAACTTGACAAGGGCTTTCCATGCTGTCTGATGGGTGGAGATTTGGCAAGTAGCATAGGGTTTTTGGTTACTGACCTTGTATTCATCTTTGTATGCCCCTGTTTTAAAAAAGTTGCATTTTCTGTGGTGGTATAAAGTGACACCTGTGTGTGATAGCAATGCTTGGTGCAGAGGAGGAGTAGTTAGAGCAAAGGAATGATTTAAGTGGAAGTTGTCAAAGCATAAAAGATAAAATTTTGATTTCTTACTGCAAATTCCAGGGATGTGTTTTCAAGAGAGTATTTAACATTATTCACTCTTCCTTCACATGGTAATTGCTTTTTACCTGGGACAGCCTTGAACCTCCATCTTCCTAGCTACACTTCCACTTACCTGGAATTAACAGGTGGTAACCAGGGCTGGGAAGGTGGCTCAGTGGTAGAGTGCTTGCCTTGCATGCCTGAGGCCCTGGGTTCAATTCCTCAGCACCACATAAACAAAAAGAAATAAGCCGGAAGTGGCGCTGTGGCTCAAGTGTAGAGCGCTAGCCTTGAGCTGAAGAGCTGAGGGACAGTGCCCAGGCCCAGAGTTCAGGCCCCATGACCGGACCCCCCCCCCAAAAAAAAAAAAACCAAAACAAACTGGTGGTAACCAGCATCTATGCCAAGCTGGATTCTTCTATGTAAAGACCTAGCTTACTAGTTATATTTTACTTTGTAGATGGGAGGGGGAGGTGCACAGTGTGCTGACATAATGTACCATTGAGGATCTGTTCTATGTGAAAGGATTATTAGTGCATTTCAGTAAATATACCATTAATTATTAATAGTTAACATGGTAATTTGTGTATTTGTTCCCTTGAGTTTTCTACTCATTATTAAGTGACTTACAACGAATTGTTCTTTCCTTTTTGTTTCTTTGCTGCTCTTCCTGGTTTTTCCTTCTAAAAACAAGGTACACGACAGCCATAAAATTATCAAAACAGTTTGAAATATTGACTGAAAAGTTACTAGTCAGTTAAGTGGAAATAGTATTTTTTAAGATTGCTTTGGGAGAGCTTTGTTTGTTGTTTGTTTTTGGGTTTTTTTGAGACACAGACTTAATATATAGCCCAGACTGGACTTGGATTTACTATTTTTCTGCCCCATTTCTCAAGTGCTATGATTGCAGGCATATGCCCGCCACACTGGCTCAAGCTCTTTTAATAAAAGCGTAATTTATCTGTCATATCTGATTTCAGTTAGGAGTTGTACATGGAGACCTAGGTCTGTAACCACAGCACTTGAGAAGCAGAAGGATTGCTAGCCTGGGCTCCATAGTGAGACCCCAAAGATAAACAAAAAACTTAATTATTTATTGACAATTTCTGTTAGATAGGTTTTGGTAGGGCTCACATTTCAGTTCACTTATGTATTTGTGTGTATATCTGTATTTTAAAGACAGGGTCTTGCTATGTAGCTATGGATCTAAGCCTCTGAATACTGAGATTTTAGGCATGTGCCACCATGCCTGGCTTTATGTTTGGTATTTTAAAGTGAACTTCCAGCTTGGTGCTAGTGGCTTACACCTGTAATCCTAGCTACTCAGGATGCCGAGATCTGCAGCCAATCTAGTTGTTCATATCTGAGAGACTTCTGGTTAATTGAAAAGTCTCAGATTAATCTCTAATTAACGAGGAAAAAGTTGGAATTAGAGGTGTGGCTCAAGTGGTAGACTGCCAAATAGGAACAAAAAAACTGAGCAAGACTGTGAGGTTCCCTGGAGTTCAGAAGGTTGTGAACACAGCAGTGTGACTCTGGTTATGGTGGAGGTTTGCTAGAGTTTTGTACTGGGTGTTCTGACTTCTTTTTTAACTGAGTAAGCACTCACTAAAGGGTACTACTGTGCGGAAACTTGACTCTGAAGTATACTCCTTTCTCTTCTCCCTGCTTCTCCCTGTGTCTATCTGTCCTCTCACAGAAGATGAAAAGGCTAAGAGAGAGGTATCCTCCTGGACTGTTGAAGGGGACATTAACACAGACCCATGGACAGGCTACCGCTATACTGGCAAACTCAGACCACATTACCCACTGGTGAGTAAATAAGGTAAAAGAATTTAACCTTCTTTTCAGTGTTCATTTCCTGAGAGTGGTGGTTGTAATTTGTATTTCAGTAATGAACCATATTAACAGGATTTTATTCACAAAAGAACTTGCATTCCAGCTCCTTTAGCTCTGATGTGCAGTACTTGAAAGTTTAGTAGGGTAATTAGCAGTCATGGGTGAAATGGCTAGTTTTACATGAAAAGAGTAAAACCTTAAAAAAAGAGAATGGGTCAGGTGGAATAGATCTTTTCTGGTTGGCATGGTGGTAGTGTATATTACCACTTCTTTCAAAATTTGTTCTTTTTTTAAGTAAATGGCTTTTCTGCCATTCCTAACCCTTCCTGAGTTCTTGGCAGATAGGACTCAAAGGGATGTGTGTGTGTGTGTGTGTGTGTGTGTGTGTGTGTGTTGTGTGTGAGAGAGAGAGAGAGGGAGGGAGAGAGACTGGGGTTGAGTTCAAAGCCTTGAATTAGGCAATGCTCTAGTTTTTTTTTTTTTTTTAGTAAAATGTGCAAAGAGGTTTTATTGTGATTTTCAGCTCATGTATATATTTGTCAAGCAGTTTATTTAGGGAGGGCAATATTGAGATGTGAACTTGGGGCCTCACAGTTGCTAGGTAAACACTCTACCACTTGTGCTGTACCCCTATCCATTTTTGCTTTAGTTATTTTTCAGATAGGATCTTGTTTTTGCCAGCTTTGGATCTCAATCTTCCTATCTCTGCTTTCTGAGTAGCTAGGATTACAGATGTGCTCCACCAGGCAGGACTTGTTCTTTTGAGATAGGATCTTATCACTCCCCTGTCCATCCC
>NW_012267338.1:8881041-8934432 GCF_000151885.1 Dipodomys ordii
CAAGGCTAGCACTCTACCACTTGAGCCACAGCGCCACTTCCGGCTTTTTCTGCTTATGTGGTGCTGAGGAATTGAACCCAGGGCCTCATGCATGCAAGGCAAGAACTCTACCACTGAGCTGCCTTCCCAGCCCTCTCTTTTTTATAAGTGTATAGATCTTTTAAACATATGAGTAACTCCCTTTAAGCTTCCCTTCCAGAGATAAGGAAAATGTTGGGGAATTTATATGTTGGTACAATATTTTTATTTTTTTATTGTCAGGGTACCTGTTTGGAACAACAGAGGAATGTTGTGGGCTATATACAATTTTTTTTTTTAAAATCAGTCATGGGACTTGAGTTCAAGACCTGAGTATTGTCCCTGAGCTCTTTCACTTAAGGATAGTGCTCTACTACTTTGAGCTAAAGCTCTAGTTCAAGTTCTCTGGTGGTTAAGATAAGAGTCTCTTGGACTTTCCGACCTGGTCTGGCTTTGAATAGCAGTCCTCAGATAGCAGCCTCCTGATTAGCTAGGGTTATAGGTGTGAACCATCAGTTTACAGCTAGTTACAATCTTAAATCAGTGATGGCCTTAACTTAGTTCTTTTTTTTTTAATTGTGAAAATACAATTACATGGGCAAGATAATGAGTATATTTCTTATCAAGCATTGTTGCCTCCTCCCTTGTTTCCCCCTTCTTCTATCTTAAATGTGAAGGGGTGGCATTAATACTAGGAAAGTAATACTTTGGCTTAATGTGATAGACATAGGATATCTGAGTTGTCCATGAACACTTTTCCTATATAAAGCTTTGCTTAAGCTCGCTCATTATGTTTCCCCCAGTTTCATAAACTTTTTTCCTGGTAAATAGATTTTCACTTGCCTCTCTGCATTTTTCAGATGCCAACAAGGCCAGTGCCAAGTTACATTCAGAGACCAGATTATGCTGATCACCCCTTAGGTAAGTCCTGCATTTTGTGTAGGCTTGAAGACAGCTGCACAGGAGAGGAGTGCTTTTTTTGTAGAAAGCTGTCACTGCTGGACTAGTAATAAATGGGCATGCTGTTTGCTTAGGCACATTAGAACATTTAAGAGAATTAGAGACTTCTCTGCCTTTAGAAATCAATCCAGTTCTGTAAACATTCTTATGTTATTGCTAAGCAAATACTGTACTCAGAACTCTACTATAGTTTGTGTTAGCCACTTCTAGATGGAGGACAACAAAAACAGTTTTGATATTATCCTTTCTTTGTCACCTTATGAGGGAAAAGTGGGTAACAGAGTCCTGAGGTCAAGTCTACCTCAGACTTGGACAGTAGCATTGATGGAGTCAGTAGTAATGGGGTGGTAACATAAGAGGTGGGGTGGCAGGAGGGAGATGATACCACAGTTTTAACTAAGTTCTTTGCATGTGTTAGTCCATTTAACATTTCAGCATTTTTGAAGTGGGTTCTGTAGTCTTCTCTATTATAGGTAATGCTAGGTATGAAGAAAGGTAGTTTGGAATATAGGTCAGTGGAAAGGTCTCTGACTGTAACTTGTACATTAGTCCCTTGTAAATCAGCCTATTACTATCTTTTTTTTTTGGGTCCGGTTGTGGGGCCTGAACTCTGGGCCTGGGCGCTGTCCCTGAACTCTTCAGCTCAAGGCTAGCACTCTACCACTTGAGCCACAGCACCACTTCCAGCTTTTTTCTTTTTGCTTATGTGGTGCTGGGGAATTGAACCCAGGGCCTCAGGCATGCAAGGCAAGCACTCTACCACTGAGCCACCTTCCCAGCCCCCAGCCTATTACTGTCTGAAATTACTGTTCATGTTAAAATAGTTGCATGTCAGTAGCTTCATTTATTATTATTGCTGTAATTTTTTTTTCATTTTGAGATATGGGGGGGTCTCACCTTGTAGCCTAGGCTGGATGGCCTCAAACCTGCTCATCCTCCTTTTCTTTCAGATGTTAGAACCAAATCAAGTTCTTCTATACATAGTTTTAAAATTCAGTTCAGCCACCGTTGCAGATAGATGGAGAGAAAAGACAGTCTGAAGATTGTTCAGGACATGGAATCCCGTTATTCTCAGTGTCGCACTCTGTTGCAGCTAGAGTGTTTTCACCTCCAGTACGCTCAAGGCCCTGCCTTTCTTCTTCTCCAGAATTTTCCTGGCTATTCTTATTTATGTTGTTAGCTTACATTAGTTATATAGAGAGGGGTTTCATGTTCTACCTTTTTTTTTTTTTTTTTGGTCTTGTGCCTTGAACTCTGGGTCTGAACATTGTCCCTCAGCTCTTCAGCTCAAGGCTAGTGCTCTACCACTTGAGCCACTGCACCACTTCTGGTTTTCTTCGTGGTTTATTGGAGATAAGAGTCTCATGGCCTTTCCTGTCTGGGCTGGCTTTGAACCGTGATCCTCAGATCTCAGTCTCCTGAGTAGCTAGGATTACAAGCGTGAGCCACTGGTGCCCAAGCTTTTCATGTTCCATTTCTACACATGTTTACCTTATGTTCATATCACTCTCCCTTCTTAGCTACCATAGAGAGTTTATTCTTCCCTATGAAATTATAGCCAGTGTGTGTTCGTTTCCCAAAATAACTTGTTGGCATTTTTATTAGGATAATATTAAGTCTATAGATAAATTTTGTAGGCGTTGATACCCTAACAGTGTTAACTTTTTCTGTCCAAGAACAGACTTTGTTTTTCTGTGCCCTACAAGGCTTATTTCTCTCAGTGATGTTTTCAGATTTTCTTTCTGAAGATCTTTCACTGTTAAGTTCTTTTGGGGTACTTCCTTTTTACTGTTTTTGTGAATAGTATCTTCAGTAATTTTTAGCTTATTTTATACTGTGGAAAAATTGCTGAATATGTTGTATTTATCTGCTAGCTTTCTGAATTCCAGATGATTGTCTTGTTAAAGGAGCAGATAATCATACCTGAAATTGATAAGGAAATTGTTGTTTCCATTTAAAATTATATGTGTTATATTTCTTTCTTTTGTGTACTGAGTCTATTCATATTGCGAGACAGTATAGCAGAGCCAATGGCAGTCATTCTATGGTGGTGATTTCTGGTTTAAGATTTCTTTTCATTGTGTTAAGTTAGTAGATTGTCTTCTGTAGATGATTACTCACTTACCAATCTTGAGCTCTCCCTGCCTTCTGCTTGAATCTCCATGAAGTTATGGTGTTTGTGGGATGTTGTAGTTTTTTAATTCTATTTAGTAGCATACTTTTGGACTTTTTCCATCAGGGCTTATAAATGAGATTAGTTGATGATTTTTTATGTGTATATATTTAGAGGAGTAGTTGCTACATTAGCTTTATTTCTTTTAAATGTATGAGAAGCTTGAGTTAGATTAATGAAGGTTATTAGGATACTATATATTTCAAACTTTTTTGTGATCAGAGTGAAGAATAGATTTTATAACATGAACTGTGTGCATATAAATTAAAAACATTTATCTTACCATGGTTTGTATTATAGAATCTAATCATTTCTATTCCACTTCTACTTTAAAATGTTACTTATAGCCCAGTAAGAGGCCATAAACTAGAGTTTGAGAAACATTGATTAGGTTGCTGTTTCAGAAAAGTAGTGAAATTGATTGGTTGTTGGTATATAGTTGCTTTATGAGTACATAGGTACTTGATGAAGCAATTGTAAATTGTGTGGTACTGTTCATAATTGAGTCTTTAACACATTGCTTGGTATATATAATAAGTAATCCATAAATACTGATTCCTTTCTGGTAGATTCAAAAATTGGTTCTTTAGATTCTCCCTTCAATTTGTTTAGCAAATTTCCTTTACATGTTGAAAATATAAATTTCAAAATAACTAACCTAGATCTAGCAGTGTATGAGATGACCAGGGATATTATTATGCTAATAAATTCTGTGTCTGTCATTTGTTTTGGTTTTACATACTGACTTTCCATTTCAGGAATGTCTGAATCTGAACAGGCTCTTAAAGGTACTTCTCAGATTAAATTACTCTCCTCTGAAGATATAGAAGGGATGCGACTTGTATGTAGGGTAAGAGTTCTTTTTTCCTTGGGGTAGAAGCTGGTCAAACAGTTCTTAGATTTGCTGACTTACAAATCTGTCAAATATTACATTGTCAAACTGTGACTGGCCATACAATAAACTACTGTCTGTATATAACTTCATTTACTGCTGTTTTCTTCTTAAATAGACTTCTGGGAATTAATATGGCAAGTAGGTTTTGAATTTGATTGGTAGTTCTTTTTCCCCTTGTGATTCTTTTTAAAACAACTGTTTTTATAGTATTTTGGCATTTTGTTTTCATGGATATCATATTATGGCATAGTTGAAGCTTAGAGTCTTGTGAAATGTCTGAGTATGGTGATACAGGTTGGTATTATAATTTTGGAAGGAAAAATAATTGATTCCATATTCTTCACTCAGATGTGATCTGTGTGGCTTTTATGCAACACTTTAAAAGTGATTTGATTCTAAATTTTTGTTTATAATCTGGAGAATTTTATATCCCTTTCGCTTTAAAAGCAATTTGATATTAAATTTTTGTTTATAATCTGGAGAACTTTATATCCCTTTCGCTTTACTGTGATTTTTATAAGGAAGAACATTCATATATTCTTTTATTTCCCTCTAACCTTTGCCATTATAGAATTGGGAGAAGATCTGCACTATTGTGTAGATAACTTAACATGTCCATTTTCATATGGAAATCATTCAAGCTTACTTATTAGTAAATGAGCTTGGTCCAGTTTTTATGTAAGCTTATGTTCATACATTTACATTTTGTTATGTTTGTGATATATTAATATGTTCGATGCAAAACATTTTGAAGGGGAAATTAACTTTACCAATTTCCCACAGAATCTAAGATGGTACAGAGGGTAGATTTCTATTTCTCTTTCTTTGAGTGTACTGTTTTCCCCTTTTCCAGCTTGCTAGAGAAGTTTTGGATATTGCTGCTGGCATGATTAAACCAGGTGTCACTACTGAAGAAATCGATCATGCTGTACACTTAGTAAGAATTTTATTTTTTACTTTGGAAAAAAAATTCAAGTCAGATGTTTCAAGTTTTCAATGTCTAAAGCACATTGGTTATGGTAACAAAAGTGACTTTTTGCTTTGTTTAAAGTATAGAAAGGATTGGGCAGTTATTTCTATCTCTTAAGTTCATTCTCCCTCTGGACGTTCTGTGGTGTCAGCCAGCCACATATTGAAAATGCCTTTCTTGCCACTACTGTAAACAATAGAGTACGTACGCACACTCTTAGTATTACAAATGATGTAGAAATGATTTTAAAAGTGAGGGGCAGAAGTGCCGAGGTAATTTGCAAACAACACACTAATTTTGATGAGACTTGAGTACGTACAGAAGTTGTCACAAAACCAAAAATAATCCCAGAAATCCTAAGAAACTCATAGAAATTCTGTGTGCTGTTGGGAAACACCGTTTTGATATTTGGAACTAGTCCTCCAGCAGTCCTTGCAGTATGGATGATACCTGTGCAGTGGCCAGTGCTGAGCCATCTTCATGTCATAGGTGGGGGCTGAGGTGAGCTGCTATGAATCTGAACCATCAGAACTTCAGTTTCATAAAAAGATTAATTTTATTAGTTATTGCTCCCTATATCAAATATTCAGGAAACATTCAGAAATAAAGAATATAACTTTTTAAGTTAGACTTGAAGAGACAGTATTTGCTCCATATCCACAAGCCAAGCCAGTGTACAGATGAGATACATACTTGTGAAATATGATAGAGGGATGTCTTTTTAAAGGTGAGTCCTACTTTGTAGCTCTGGGTGGCCTGTGATCCTCCTGTCTCTGCCTCCCAAGGGCTGAGATTACAGGCATATGTCACTACACCCAGACCACTCCCCCTTGTTTTTTTTAAGATGTTTTTATCTGATGCTATGTATGAGAATGAAACTGGCTCTTAAGTATTCTCTTGCTCGGTGATAGATTATTGTAAATGGAGAAACCATTGCTGAATGATTTTGATGTCATGTCTTTTTTTTCCCCTTTGTAAAAAATGTTGGCAAGGATTTAATTTAGTATAACAGGATAAAGTAGAGAGAAATATAAAAAGGGAGTAACATTTCCTGTTCCCCATGCAGGAAATGTGAGTAAAAATGAATTTTTTTTTTGTCGGTCATGGGGCCTGAACTCTGGGGCTGGGCACTGTCCCTCAACTCTTCAGCTTAAGGCTCTACCACTTAAGCCACAACGCCACTTCTGACTTTTTCTGCTTATGTGGTACTGAGGAATCGAACCCACGCTCCCATGCATGCAAGGCAAGCTCTACCACTGAGCCACCTTCCCAGCCCCTAAATATGACATTTTAATCCAGAATTCTCTAAGACTTAATATTGATGCAATGTTCATATAAAATGTTGGGATCGTAATGAGCACTCTGGAGTGCCTACAATGGGCCAGGCTTCTCATTGAGTGCTACTTCTGTGTTTACTCATTTGAGGTCCCCAGTAGACTCTGAGATAGGTGCTGGTATCATTTTTATCTTATGGTAGCTCAGATTTCAATTGTCACTCAAGGTTACAGAATCTAGGTGTGATAGAGCTCACAGTTGTAGTCAACGCAGCTTGTTTTTAAATACTTGATGCTGTGACCCTGCTATGAGATGTATAGAGAAGCATATCCTAAATATGGAGATGGTTCTTGGTTGTATGACTTTTTAAAATAATTGAGGAAACTTCAAATTAATTATGTTTTCTAATTATAGTAGAATTGCTAGTAAAATTACAGTGTATTCCACTGGTAGTTTTTATACAACCATTAGAAAAATTTTAGCCTGAGGACTGTGGCAGTGTGGAAACAAATTCTGTGTGCTGTGATTAGCCCTGTGGGAAAACATCAAATAAGTTAGCCTTGTTCTGGAAACTTGATCATGTTGTTTAAGAGGTTCTTTGTTCCATCAAATAGTGTGATTAAAAATGTCTCAGGAAGTACTTTGTCATTTCCTAATTATTCAGGTTTTTGCCTATAGGGATATAGGCTCGTTTTTACATAAAAATTATAATTACATCAAAAATGCTTATTAGTATTTACTTTAAATGTTATCTCTTTACTTAATATATTTAAGGAGTGTGGTTCATTCTAAAGTAGACTCTTCAAGCTGGGTATAGTAGTACTGCCTGTATTCCAGTGCTCAGGAAGTTGAGGTAGGAGAATATAAGTTCTAGCTTAGCCTGATCTTCAGAATGAGAACTTGTTTCAAAGAAACAAAAAGAAAAGAAAAATCAACTCATCAAAAAAGTAGAATCTTCATATAGTAATGTGTATATTTAAAACGTGAATTTTCTTTTTTCTTTTGTTTTTGGCCAGTCCTGGGGCTTGAACTCAGGGCCTGGGTACTGTCCTTGAACTTCCTGTGCTCAAGGCTAGCTCTCTATCACTTGAGCCACAGCACTACTTCTGGCTTTTTGTGTTTAGGTGGTACTGAAGAATCGAACCCAGGGTTTCATGCATGCTAGACACTAAGCCACATTCCCAGGCCGAATTTGCTTTTCTTTTGTATAAATATTAGTTAAATGGCTAGCAGATACTGCATCTGACTGGTTTAAACCCTGTTATATACTGTTATATTCCAGCCAGATGAGGAAACAAGAGGCAGGAGCCTCACTTGAGCTCACGAATTCAAGGGAAACCTGAATAATAAAGGGAGAAAAACCCTGTCTCCAAGTGAAGAACAAAAGTACAAAATTCTCGCCTTCCCTCCTCCCCGTCCCACATATATAAGAGATACTAAATATCCCTTAGGATTTTAAGAGAAAACATGCTGTCAATAAGTTCTTTTCGGCTTTTCTCAGTGTTAAAATCTAATGAATTGTATATCGATATTTTCCTTTTGCACATTCTAAATATTTTCTCTGTGTTTTAATTTATTCCAGGCATGTATTGCAAGAAATTGCTATCCTTCTCCCCTGAATTATTATAATTTCCCAAAGTCTTGTTGTACCTCAGTGAATGAAGTCATCTGCCATGGAATTCCAGACAGACGGCCCTTGCAAGAAGGTGATATCGTTAATGGTAAGAAATATGTAAGTGCAGCCTCGTCACCTTGAGCAAAGAAACAGCCGAAGTTTGGGGAGCTGTTAGTCACTTCCCTTTTCCTGACTTGCTTCATTAACTTAACATTTTCTTCCACTCAAATTTGATAGCACTGTGAAATCTGGAGAAACCTTAAAATTTTTTTTTTTATGGTTCTGTGCATGTTGATTCTAAGGTATAACAAGCATTATTTCCTCAAGGTCTATCTCATGTAATTAGTAAATAAATAAAAAATAAGATTACGATGTGAAAGTACTGTTGAATAGAGTGCAGTTATTTTCGTGGCCAGTAATGGTTTTGAAATCATCAAGACAGGCTTCTTACCAGAGAGAGAAACCCTTCATAATAGATGAAGACCTGAAGAGCTCAAAAGCCCTTGAGTGAAATGGCTTTACAGACTTCTGTGCTGTACTGTCTTAGAAACTTCAAGGCCTTTTCCTGTGACTGAAGAGCAGTATCAATGAAGAAGCTCCACTAGGTGGTTTTTTGTTTTTTTTTTTCTTTTTGTGCCAGTACTGGGGCTAGAACTTAGGGCCTGGGCACTGTCCCTGATCTTGCCTTGCTCATGGCTAGTGCTCTACCATTTGAACAGGAGCTCCACTTGTGGCTTTTTGGGGGATAGATTACTGGAAATAAGTGTGGTGGTCTGGACTTTTCTGCCCTGGCTGGCTTTGAACTGTCATCCTCAGATCTTTAGCCTCCTATATAGATAGGATTCCAGAACTGAACTACTGGTGCCCAGCTTTAAATGGCATTTTTTACTATTAATGAAATTAGTATTTTTAGGATCCTAAAGCAATCTGAGGAATTGAGCTTGAGTTAATTCTAATCCAAACGGACCAATTGTGGTGCTGGGTATGAATGACAGAAGAAATTTAACTGTAGCATTATTTTTATTAAAGCTGCCACTGCTTTTAGTTAGTATATCTGTTTGTATAGAGTTCCATAGGTTTTTGAGGTCAACCCTATTTTTTCATACAAACTTTTTTTTTGTGGTGTTGGGGTTTGAACTAAAGGCCTCTCACTTGCTCAGCTGGTCCTCTACCACATGAGACATGCCTGCAGCCTGGCATTTTCCTGATTCTTTGGAGCTGGAGCTTGTGAACTTTTCTGCCTCTACTGGCCTTGAATCACAGTCCCTCTGAATCTCAGCTTCCTGAGTAGCTAAGACTACAGGTATGACTTACTGGGACATGGCTATACCTGTTATTTTTATTACATGTACATTGTATGAGGCTTTTCAGGAATGTGTATGCTGTGCTACTGTATTGGAGGTTGACTACAACAATCATGGTATAAACGGCTGATTTAATGTGCTTTTTAGGTGAATATTTAGTGTACTGTAGTATTAATGTAGTAGTCTGTGTTTTTGTATATAGGGAAGGATGAGTATTCACAAACAAATGAAAGGCAGAGGAGCTTTAACAAAAGAAATGTATGTTAATTTTTGTATCCCAGGAGGAAAACACTTGTTAAAGATAATAAATGAAAATATTATTTTCCATTTAGTGTCACAATGAAGCAAACTTGTCAATTTAATGTTACCAACTCTATCTTGTGTGATTGTATCCCATATGCATTTTTCTTTGGCCACAAATGATGTTCTTGAAGAGTATAAAAGCCACCATCTCTCTTGGGCTGCTGTGTGGCTGTGTTTCTTCTCTCCATAGTGAGTTTACCTGCACTGCCTGCAAGGAGCCTCTGGTAGATAGTAGCCATCTGTTCACTGGTGTCTCATTTGAGGATGCAGAAGTTAGCGTTTCCTTAAGGGCTTGATGCTGTGCTGGTGGAAAAACTAAGGTCTATTTTGAAGTGAAAACAACTGTGGTCTTTCTATTTGCACATTGTTTTGCAGTGGACATCACTCTTTATCGCAACGGTTATCACGGGGACCTGAATGAGACGTTTTTTGTTGGCGATGTTGATGAAGGAGCACGGAAACTAGTTCAGACCACGTATGAGTGCCTGATGCAAGCCATTGATGCAGGTCAGCTTCGGTGTCCTCATCTTGAAATTCAGGCAGGAAGGCATATGAATGTTAACAAAGGCACAGAGCTAGTTCTGGCTTAGTAACTGTTCCTCTTTATCATGGATCTGTTCTGTTCCTTCCAGTGAAGCCCGGTGTTCGATACAGAGAATTAGGAAACATTATTCAGAAGCACGCCCAAGCAAATGGATTTTCAGTTGTTCGAAGCTATTGTGGACATGGGATCCACAAGCTTTTTCATACAGCCCCCAACGTTCCCCACTATGCCAGTAAGTGCTTCCCAAAAATGTGGTTATTTTACTTATTGAACAAATACTTTATTCAAACCTAAAAGGGCCTTCTCGTTTGCATTGATTAGAGTAATATATTAACAGGATTCCCAAAATATGTATTCGCTCAAATACAAGTCAAGTTTAGGTCTGGCTTAAGTAACACTCCAAAGTAGGTATGTTTGGTCACTGTGCCTCCAGCTCTGTGGCTCTCCAGGTCACTTTGGGAGTGGTCCGTGCAGTTCACATGTAGCGCAGGAGGAGGGGAGAAGATTGGCAAGGGTGCTTGGGAGTGTTAATGAACCAGCTTGGAATTGGCTTATGTTTGTTTTCCATTGGCAAGAGTTCGGTCATATAATTGTATCTCACAACAAGGGAGGTTGGGAAATAAAATTCAGCTGCAATCTTTGGAAGAAAAGTAAACCAGTTTTGGCAAATGACGACAGTCTGACATGTGTCTTGCCATCATTATTCTGATTCCTTAGGTGAAATCAATTCATCTTGCTTGGTTTGCTGTGAGCTCTTAGTTCCTGTCATAAACTATATACTATTAATTGGTACAAATGGAGGGGAATAACCAAAGTTGTGTTCTTCAACTTGAAAGATGTATGATAGAAGAGTAAGGGAAAAAGTGTAAGGCCATTAATGTGTTCCAGGAACCATTTCTCTGGAGGTTAGACATGCGCAAGAGTGGTGTCATTAAGTGTTAAAAGTGAAAGGCCAGGCACTGGTGGCTTAACACTTGTAACCCTAGCTACTCAGGAGGCTGACATCTGAGGATCTTGGTTTGAAGCCAGCCTAGGCAGGAAAATCTGTGAGATTCTTTACCTTTAATTAACCACCAAAAAAAGCTGCAAGTGGAGCTGTAGATCAAGAGGTAGAGTGATAGCCTTGAACAAATAAGCTCAGTGATAGCACCTAGGCCCGAGTCCAAGCCCCAGGATCAACACATAGGTAGGAAGGAATTTCACACATGCAAGTGCACATTCACATACACAGCCTGCGCCACTGTGATGTGTCAGTCTTCACGCTCTCCCTGTCCTTGTTTTTTCACCTGTGTACATGGGGAATGCCACCTGTAGTAGAATTGCCAAGAGGACGGTGAATCCATGAGAAGGACTTAGAACTCTATAGGACAACAGCTCATGACCTGATGTTCACTTTTATCATGACAGTGATGATGGCATTATCTCATTTGATCATCATAACCCCAATCCCAACTCTGAGTAATTTCTCATCCCTCTGTTTCTTTGTGCTTTCTGGTGCTGCACCAATGCCAAGACCACCTGCATGTTAGGCAAGTGCTCTCCCACTGAGCTACATCTCCAGCTCCTCTCAGCCTCAGTTGTAAAAGCAGGTCTTCTGCTAACAGGCAGTTTGTTTGTTCAAAGTCATGCAGTCAATAATTATTTGCCAGAGCTAGGGTTGGTCCTAAGTTGTGGGGTCACTGTTCTGTGTTTCATGCTTTTCACTAAGAACTACAGTAGTGGGGCACTACATCCTGGAAAATAACAAAAGTGTGGCTTCAACTTTGGTTTGCTAGAGGAGATGAGAAGCACTCTAGGTGGAGGAAAGCCTGAGTAGGTGCATCCAGCAGAGACCCACAGACAAGCTAGCTAGGCTTGGCTCAGTGTCTGTTTTGATGCCTGGCCTGGGCAGTGCTGGCTGTGAGGAAGGCTAGGCAGGGAAGTCTGACTTCATTTCTGGGCATCTTCAGGAATGTTTTAGGGCAGAAGAGTAGCATAATGAAGCTGATAGTCTGGGAAGACTAACTTGGGCAGTGGTGTCTAGGATATATTGCAGATGGAAGCCGTGCAGGAGAGTTGGCCTGCTAGGCAGTTGTTGCAGTAGTCTAGGGATGAAGTGGTAAAATCCTGGCTGTCCATAGCTTTGAAGAGAAAGTGACACAGGTGAGAAACCTGCAGGAGAAGCTGAGCAGTCTCGTGCTGCACAGCAGCTGGCGAGAATCAGTACGCGCTCACTCGCAGACTGCATCCATCCTGCGAGTCACGCTTTAGAGTGTGCAGCCAGCTGAACAGATGCTCTGGGATGGAAGGTTAAAGGTGCCATCCATCTTAATAAGTTTCTGTAGTCACACAACAAAAAGCTAGGTCGGAAAGCATGTAGCTGACTTCATTCCTGTCTCTAAAGCTCTGATGACCTGAACACTCCCTTTTACAAAGTAAGAACCTGCTCTGAATATGGTGGCGGTGGTGGCTGTGGTGGCCGCAGGTATAAGAGAAATGTGGAGGGGGTGGGAATGAAAACCATTACCCTCACATTCAATGGCAACAAAACTGGACACAGGAGCATTTGTGGGGAAAAAGGGAGGGGGTAGTGCAGTGATGTCACAGAATTTAATGTCATTAATGTACAAGAGCTACCATTGGGTTTCATCATTAGATATAGAAAAATGCTAAAAAAAAAAAACCCACTAACAACCAAGAAACAGGGCAGATATACTTCATTTTATACATTTGATAATGTTTATGAAAGGTCAAGTGTAAAACAAATTTGTATGTATTACAATTACTTACAGAAATACTCAAGGAAGCTGTGTGTGTGTGTGTGTGTGTGTGTGTGTGTGTGTGTGTGTGTGTGTGTGTTGCAGAATTACTTTTTGAAATCGAATCTGTTTTGGTTTGTGCAGCAAAAATTTTTTGGTCATAGGGTTTGAACACTGTCCCTGAGCTCTTGAGCTCAAAGCGAGTGCTCTACCATTTGAGCTACAGCATCACTTCCTTGGTTTGTAACTCTGTATTCTATTTACCCAAGTGAAGGAGGAATCAGGATATTGTTGAATAACTTTCCTTCCGGAGATTATTAGATGAATTTATTTACTGCTTACTTACATCATTGATGATGAAAGTAATGATCATAATAGTCATCACATTTGCAGTGTACATAACAGATAATAGAGTAGGTCCACATTTAATGAAGTCTTAGGCACACTCTGCAGCATTACAGTTCTGCAGATAATGTGTATTTGTTGAGTGAGATACTTTGGGAAATGGAAACTTTTTTTTTTTTTTTTTGGGTCCGGTCGTGGGGCCTGAACTCTGGGCCTGGGCGCTGTCCCTCAGCTCTTCAGCTCAAGGCTAGCGCTCTACTACTTGAGCCACAGCGCCACTTCCGGCTTTTTTCTTTTTGCTTATGTGGTGGTGAGGAATCGAACCCAGGGCCTGGAGCATGCAAGGCAAGCGCTCTACCACTGAGCCACCTTCCCAGCCCCAGGAAATGGAAACTTTTAAGATTCTGAGAGATGAAGAGGAGTTGTAACTTTGCCAGAATACTAATGAGTCAGTTATAGAATGTTCTGGAATGTAGACTTTGTATGTCAGCAATGTCTCACAGAAGTACAAGATTGAGGTATAATTTAAATTTCTAGTAGCCAAATTAAAAAGCGCAGTATGTGAAATTTAACTCAAAATTTAGTACCCAAAATTTTCTCTTTGATTCTCAAGGGAATATGAGTGATTCCATGTATATGAGTTGCATGTCATCATGAGAGCAAGTGCATGAGATTACAAATGAGCAGTCTACTTTTACTTAGTGCTTGCTCTGGAGGATGCTTGTGAATTTAGAAGGTGGGTTTGGAATCTGCAGTGAATATGTTTTGGCATAACCTCAGGCACTGGAAAGCAGCATGGTGGCTGCGTGGGAGGAGGCCTCCCCAGACACATTGGCCATTCATTAAGTCAAGGTCCTGACTGCCACCACCTCCTGGAAATGCTGCCATCTGGTGGTTGGACTGAGCAAATACCTCCATTTATCTGATAACTTAATCCATCAGCTCTTGGTCTTTAATTTGAAATTGAAAGTAGTTCTTCAGTTTTGTCTAAGATTGACTCAAAACGCCGATTCCTATTTTTAATTTTTTTGGCCTTTTTTGGAGGATGGTATCTGAAATCTAGCCTGTGGACCTCCATTTTAATGTAGAAAAACATAAGCAAAATGAAATGTGCCTAGAACAGTATCTGTCCCCAGATTGATGGTAAGGCCACTTAACTTCTGTACTCTTTCTTCTGAGCTGTTCAAGGGTGTGGGGCTGGTTTTCAATCTTTTTTTTTTAACTTTTATTTCAGAAAACAAAGCAGTTGGAGTGATGAAGTCAGGCCACGTGTTTACAATTGAACCAATGATTTGTGAAGGTGAGAATAAAAAGCAACGCTGTCATTATTTTATTAATCTTTGGTTAATCGTTAGCATGGTTCTGCTCTACTGGCTTCTTTCGCTTCATTGCATGCCTTATCCCATTGGGACAGCTTGGGTATTGTGCAGAGAACTGAGCATTCACAGGGTTGACAAGAAGATGCTAAGTTTGCTGTTTGTAGGTACCAAATGCTTCATTTCTCTCCCTCTTCATAAAGTCCTTGTGGGAGGAGGAGGGGTTGTAATTAAAAGCCTACATCAGGCCTGTGGAGAAGTTCTTGTTTAGTGTAGGAGGGGATAGAAGAGAACAAAGGGAGAGCAATTGAGCCACGAGCTGGTGGCTCAGGATTGTAATCCTAGTTACCTCAGGCAGCTGAGACCTGAGGATCGAAGTTCAAAGCCAGCGCAGACAGGAAAGTCTGAGACTCTTATCTAATCAGCCACCAAAACATGAGAAGTATAGCTGTGGCTCAAAAGTGGTAGAACACTAGCCGTGAGCGAAAAACAGCTCAGGAAGAATGCCTAAGCCCTGAGTCCAAGTTCTATGGCCTACCAAAAAAAAGGGAAAACATATGTTGACCCACGCATTTTGATGCAGACAGAAATAAATGACTTATTTTCCCACCATTTCTGGTAAGGTGTTACCCCTGTTACACAGAGAAATAAACTAAAGAGAGTAACTCGGTCAAGTCACTTAGCTGTCTCTGTGGTAAGATTATCAATGTGAGTTACTGGTATCCAGCAAAGTCAGCGTCCTACTCATTTGTGCTGATTTGTAGTGATCTGTTTTCACTGCCTTTATTTTGGACATACATCTAGATTTGTTTCACTTTTATTAAACGTGTTATGGCACACTTAAGTTTAAACATCACCGTTACATCATTGGTACTAAAGACAAGACCGAAGTTGGAAAGGCTTTAGCTAAAAACAAAAGTATCAGTAGAAATGTTAAGAGTGAATTATCTAATTGGTTTTCTTCTTGGTAGGTGCTTCCCTATGGAGTTCATTGAGAAAATGGAAGGGTCAAACTAAGAACATGCTTTTGTTTATTTAAGGTGGATGGCAGGATGAAACCTGGCCTGATGGTTGGACTGCGGTGACGCGAGATGGGAAGCGGTCTGCTCAGTTTGAACACACCCTGCTGGTCACGGACACTGGCTGTGAAATCCTAACCCGGAGGCTCGACAGCGCGCGGCCTCACTTCATGTCCCAGTTTTAATTTGCCACGATGGCACTTTCTTACTGTACTGTGCATTTTATTGAGAGTACAGAAAGGAAGAGGCAGTTTTTTTTTTTTGGTTTTTAAATCACTTGTTTTGACAGTAATCAGAAAGGACTACAGCATTTGGTGTGTGTCCTCAAGAGTTTGTCTTGGATCTGAAAAAGCTGAGAAGAATCAAGGAAATATTGCTCAACTCCTTTCAGTGCCCACAAGCCCAGTCCTCCCCCCCAGCCCTGCTCACCACTTTCTTGTTTGCCCCTTGAGCACTTTTACTTAAACCTGCTTCTAGTTGCTTTTATCACTGCCACAAACTGGCCATCCAGAGCCAGCTGCTTTCCAGGTGAATGTTGAAGATGAGAATCCTTGAAAACAGCAACACAAATTGCACCAGATTTTTTTTTTATTATATATGTGAGAAAACATATGCATACCTTTTAAACTCCATATATGTAATTACTGAACACTATGTGACCTTTGATTTGGGTTGATTCTGCTCTGACAGGGTTATTTGATATCCTAATGGGTCTGTAGTTTTTATAGTGATTTAATTCCTAGTTGGGAATTGGCTTCTTCCTCCCCATGCTAATTATTTACCCTCGTTCTTGTGTGTCGGGAAGCCCTCACTCAGTGAGGCTCTCTCTCCAGCGTGGACTCTGTCAGTGATGAATGACGAACATTCACTTTGGAAGGAGGTTGTCAGGTTTCTTAACATCTAGAGGGCAGAAGTAACCACACGCCAGGTGGTGGTTGGCTGTTGTAGGGCATGAGGATTTTGTAATACACAGTGATTTCAAACTTCCATTGGTCAAAAATAGGCGGGAAGCCGCCTGTTTTTTCAAGGGTATGCCTTGAAGATGCACAGAGAAGGGCGATGGGTGCACTGTGGGATGATGGGAAAGCACAGTGAGTTAGGTGTTCTGGGCATTAGACCTGGTGATGGTGCAAAGGAACCTGTGCCTGGTAATGCTGAAGCCCACGTCCTACACACACCGTTGAGCAAGCACCTCATAGAAATGCCTCAGCTGCCTGACACCTGTGTTCCTTCTAGCAGTTGTCCAAATAGAAGTGTATCCGTTAAGACATATCAGATCATAAAGTCATTGTCATTAGAGTCTCCTTGACTACTGAGTATCGATGACTTGACCCATTACACTTATAGGAGATCATCTTTCCCAGAGTGCCTCAGACCTTATTGCTTTAAGAGAATTATGATAATGTTTTCATTACTTTTATTGTTTAAATGATTTAGTAAAGTGACTGAATCTGGTATAGACTTTCTGGAGGTATGTGTGTGAAGTTTTTAAAAACTTTAATATTTGTGAATGGAATGCCTTGTAATATGAATGTTAATATGTGTAAAGGGAGATTAAAAGTTTGAATGATTATCCCTTCACATCATGGTCATCTTTGCTGCATGTTTGGGATTTCAGAGGGAGCTGAGTGAAAGGAGATTCTGATGGGGAGGGGGGGAGATGGTCTAGGAGCCATAGTCATGACATTTTGTGTTAGGTGTCTGTAGTCTTACAGTAATCTACCCTCTGCCTCCTTTTTTGTGGTATTTTATGGAATGACCCTTAAAAAATCAGTTGGCTTGTAAATTTAATGGTCATGAAGACATGGGATAAGCATTTGGACAGAAGACTGCGTAGACAACAGGTTGTATTTACTACTCATTACATCTCATGAAGGTACATGTTGGTGTCACATTATTCCTAATGCTGTTCGATCATTGGGGTCATTCAGATCTTTCAATTGTACAAGTACCTTTTTTTCCCCCAGGACTTGGAGACATTTGGTATCATTCATGCAGGGATGTCTGCATTTATGATAACCCTTGCTGAGATCCACTACTTTGCTACATTGGGCTACAGGCATTTTCTAAGTCTAGCATTAAATCTGTATTTATTACCTGACACTCTTTCACTTAAGTGCCTCTTTCCCCTTTTTAAGAATCAGTGTGGAATCATAGAGTTTTAAAAATTCTTATTCTACATTTGGCCAGTGGGAAGTCTCTTTGAGCTAGTTTGTGGGTTATTTTATATCATGAATACTTTCTTGCTTTTGCCATAGCAAGATATAGGTTGATTATGTATTTTTCCTGCCCCACACTGAGAATTGGTTTCTTTGTATGGAGAATGGTGTTTGGAAATCAAGACCTGAGTTCACCTGGGGACTCAGTGTACATAGGTACAGTGTATTTTTTAATTTTTTTTTGTAATAAAATTTTATTTGCAACTTAAGTACCCAAAGATCAAAGTAAAAAAAAACAAAAAGTGAACATAAACAACCAGCAATATCTATCTTCTTGCTTACTCTAATGGCCGAAGGGAAATTCTACTGAATGTCAAATTAAGGATGACTGCACTCAGAGGCTAAAGGGCCTTGCTACTGCTCAGGCAGGTGTTAGCCTTGTTGAAGGGACCTATCTGTGACTTTCCTACTTAATGGGCTGCTGATCATAACTGACTTTTTCTAGAGGAAAAGACTAGAAATACTTATGCATAGTGTATTACCTAGAAATATTCTTAAGAAATCCCAAATACATTCTGATACTTCCACTTTAGATTCCACACTGATCTCTCTTCCCTAGAGTTAACATGCAGTTAACATTTCTCTCTTCCTTTTCTGAGAACTTTTGTTTTTGAACAATAACAGATTACCAGCTTTGGAGGAAATTGGTCATTGTCTTTAGAACATATGTGAGATAAGTTTCATCTCCTTTGTAGTCTAAGTTTCATAAACCACGAGCCAGTTTTTGTTTCTTATTTTTAAATTGTGAATCTTGGGGGTAAACCATAGAGAAGAGGCGAAGAGAATATTGTAGTCTGGAGTTAGAAATACTGGGGCTCTCATGAGATGGTGCCAGATTTCTATCGAGCTTTTAGCTCAGGAGTAAATGACCACTTTGTAACATGGCTTGTTTCCCAATTCCTTCATATTAGAAAATAACATCTGCCCATAATTGTTCTCGGAACAGTTTGTTTCAGAACGTAGGCTGCCCTGGACTAACAAAATGTGTTTTCATTTTGAAGGGGAGCATCCAAGGAAAGGTTAGAGTGGTAGCCCAGGATCTATGCATGGCAGCCCCTGGCTTGTGCTTGAGTTCTTGGGCAAGCTGCCTTGCGGGGATGCTGTGTGTGGCAGGCTCCTCCATCGCCTCGCTTTTCCTCTCTTCTGGACAGTGCTAAGTTTGAAAAAGAAAAACAGAGGCTTGCATTTGGATGCGTTGCAAGAGAAAGCAGGAAGTAGATGGCCTTGGCTACAATTTCTCTGCTGCTTTTCATTTTGGGAACTGAACAACAAAACCGCTTGTTTATGGCATTTGTGTGGTTATTTAATAAAATGTTCCAAAACATCACTATGTGGAATACTCTAAAAAAGTCCCTTGTAAAATTTCCACTTCTTACTGATGTGTTAGAAGCTTCAGGTATTTTGGTAATATCTTCTGTGGAAATTTCTATGATGTCCAGCCTTTGTACTCTAAGGTTTTATTGTAAAATTACTTCCATCAATGGAGTGATGAGATTCTCAGTGCTATTACTAGTATTCTGCCTTAGTTATCCTACTACTAACCACAGATGGGTACAAAGGAAGCTTTTTCCAAAACCTGTACACACAGTTGTATCGCAGTGTTTCAAGAGGGATCTGATGTCTACCATTTTTAAGTGATTGCATGATTAGGACAATTGCACTTATCAGTAGAGGGCTTCTTGTGCACTGATACCACAACTTAACTGTTTATTATATATAATATTATAAACCAAACTTTTCTTTAGTATTTCAAGTCCTCTTAATGTACTTGAGCCTTGAGTGGTTCTGAGAAAATAACACCAAAGAACTTTAGTAGACCAATATATTTTCAAGCACATTTCTGCTGTTTTTTAAAAATCTTGTCCAGCACATCTATTTTTGGCAGTCAAGAGAGATTTCAGCAGGTGCAGTGGCTATAATCCTAGCAATTCAGGAGGTAGAAACTGGAAGGGGATAGTGGTTTGAGGCAAGCCTGGACAAAAGTTTGCAGGACCAGTAGCTGAGCATGCCTGTCATTCCAGTTCCATAGGAAGCTGAGATTGGGAGGATCATTGTTTCAGGTCAGACTCAATGAAGTTCATGAGCCCTATCTCAACAGAAAAAGCTGGGTGTGGTGGATCATAGTCCAGGCTAGCTCAAGCCAAAAGCTATGGCTTAAATGACACAGTACCTTTCTAACAAGCATAAAATCTAAATTCTAACATACATATGTGTGTGTATACATATTGTAGTACATGTTTGAACTGGAGTTAATATGTGCATGTTTAACTCATACACTTTGAATTGTTAACTTTCCAGTTGATAAAAATCAATCTGTTTAAGAGCCCAGCCCATTTCAACTACTTTGCTGCCATAATCTTGTGTTATGGAGAACAATGTGTAAACCCTGTCTACTTGGTAAGATCCAGTGCCCTTGATACAGTTTTATGCATTACCAAAGTAGCTTAAATACATTAATATTTGATCAAAAGTTTTGTGGTACATTTTTTCTAAAAGCAATTGCTGACAATCTGACCTTGCATGTTAATTAAAACCAACTGGTTGAATTCAAAATCAGTCCTCCTGGGTTCACATTGTTTCTAGGCCTACAGAACTGTCAGTCACTTCAGGACACTGACCTTCAACTTGTTAGGCAGGTGGATAGCCAAATAGAGAAAGCTCTTAAGAGCCTTCCAAGCATGGAAAATGTTCTCCTTCCCCAGATCTACACAATGGGGAGAATATAATCCTACAGTCAAGTCTCATGCATTTATCCCTCTGGGTCACCACTTCCATGGACCTCCTGTATGCAAGACTGCTTTGCTGGAAATTCTTGAATGTTTTGATTTGGGATTAGGAGACTCATTTCACATGCAAAGAACACTTCAGAACTTTCATCTGCTTGGCTGCCAGTCTTCCTGAGCGTTGAATAAAGAGCTTGTAACTTCCTCCAGCAAGCATTGTATTACGAGGTTGGCCAAACAGAAAACAGGACAGCTAAAAATGGAAATGTAGGCAAGATTTGAAAAATGTTAGGCATATGGAAATTTACCAACTAAATGTCGTGAAGATGCCTTAAGTTCCTAACAGTGCAAAATTTTAGATCCTTAAAAAAAAAATCACTAGCTTTCATGAAATACACAATGACAGCATCTTTTTGAAATTACATTTCTTAGTCAAGGAAAGTTTGAAGATATTTTCAAAAATTTCCCCACAACCCTGTCAAAGTGGTAGAATCCCAATTTAAGACATAGAATTTAAGGATAGAAGTGATAACTGGCACACATTTAGTCTTGTGCTCTTTCAGTACTTTGTTGCAAAAACTGCTTGGTTCAGCAACATACACAGTGTCCAACAAGATATATTAAAAAGGATCTTAAAGACTCCTTTACACCTCTACTTGAGTCTCTAATCCAAGAATCCTGAGTAATGTAAACCTGCTTCCTCATACTAGATCTTGTACTTTTCAGCCAGAAATGTTAATACTTGTTAAAATCAACTGACTGGCTCAAGAATATATACTTAATATAAGTAAGTTGGTCAGTTATATATCTATATATCATATATGATTGGAGTAGCACTATTGAGAATCTTTTTCATATTTGTGAACCCAAAAATACATGTTGCTTTTAGTCATATAGGAAAACATGGCCTCTTTTTTTTTTTTTTTAATTAAAAAGGTGACTGGTGTCGAATGCCTGTAATCACAACACTGGGGCTGCAGAGGCAGGAGGCTGAGTTTGAGGACAGTCTGGGCTATATAATGACACTTGGTTTCAACTGCAACACTGTCTCTTCTCTGTTCACGTTATGGAATGTAAATAATGGAGGTTAGCCATGAGAATGAGCACAGCATAAAAATAGGTGACAACAGCACAGAAATGTAGAAATCATTTTTATTGTTTTAAAAATATTCCTTAAGCTAGCAGTGATTTATGTGAAGCATCTGGAAAATAGATTTGTGACTGTTACTAGCTTTGCCCTTGATTAGAGACTTTCAAGTTACTTCCACATACGGGAACATCGCTGCTTCTTATAGAATTGCTCTATGTTGATGAAGCCAAGAACTTGAAAGGTCTCCCATCACGTTACAGGATAGGAACACGATGGACAATTTCTCTTGGACCTAAATCTTTACGACAGTTCGAATGCTGTAAAGAAGGAAGCAATAAACAGATGTGAATGATGAACGTTTCCTTTATGACTACTAATGCTATATTTCTTTTGATCCTCCAACCCCATCAGCCCCAAGCCATTTATTACATACTAGAATGTGGATCTAGAGAGAGAGAGCTTACCTCTTCCCTGAATGCATCAGTTCAAAGGCTTCATTAATTTGGTTGAAGGGCAGATTTCCAGTCACAAACTCATCAACTTTTATCTTTTTAGACATGTATTCAGACACCAACTTTGGAACACTTTCTACACTCTTCCATCCTACAAGAAATCATATATCCACTAATCTATGCAGTTACCATATGCTATTACTCAGTAGGTGGCACAAAGACATGTAATAGAATGATATTCAAAAGGAGTAAGAATTTCCCAAATTGCTATGAAGCAGGGAAGAATCTGAGATATATCTTTTATTATTTTTTTTGGAGCCAGTCCTGGGGCTTGAACTCAGGGCATACTGAGCTGCTTTTGCTCAAGGCTAGCACTCCACCAATTGAGCCACAGCACCACGTCTGGCCTTTTCTGTGTATGTGGTGCTGAGGAATCAAACCAAGGACTTCATGCATGCTAGGCAAGCACTTTACCACTCAGACCTAGACCTAGCCTTTGAGATACATCTTTATGAAAACATATACTCTTGAATACTTTCCTTGTTCTGGATTAAGATTTACTAAAATCTCACTGAGGTTTTGGCTAAGTGACTTTTTGTTGGAGACAGGATGTTGCTGTCTATCCCAGGTGTCACAGCCTCCTGCATCGTATCAGCCTGCAGGTGAGAATCGCCATACTTAAGCTATATAGAACTCTGCAAGTCTTAGCAACAAATTTAAGTCCACAATAGCAAAGACTTCTGTCATCACTGTATTTAAGGAAGAAAAAACTATGCCAATATAAGGACCATATTTTCTGGGTCCTAGATTTAACAATGAAATAAGGATAACATCTCAGGATAGAAATGCAAAATCTTCAAGTGATAAAACTTTAAAAAAGTTTCAATTTACTTGTATCTAAAATCAACAAATCTTCCCACACTTTTAAGGACTCTTTCAAATTCCTTGGGCCTTCTCCAAATCTTCCTTACTACATCCTCCATCAGGATTCCCCCCTCCCACCCAAAAAAAGAAAAAACCAAACAAATAATGGAAGTTTTACATTTCTCCCTTAAATATACTCAGAATATTTTAGCATGCCTGTTCTCTGGATCAGAATTTCCATTTACATCTTTGGGTCATATTTTAGATGCAATCAATGATAATGCTCCAGCCAATTTCTCCGTGGTAGGTAGGAGGACAAGGGCTTCGGTTAAAGGTTACTACCAAGACCCTTGAAGCTCAGCACCCAGCTTAGAATACCCGTGTAGGCCTGAATTCAAGCCCCAGTACTGGCAACCAAAAACCCAAATTGAAAAAACTGTAACAGTGTTTCAGAAGATGAGTCCCTTTGCAGCTCCAAGGGTAAATACTAAATTTGATACGCTCCTATTAAAATAAATGCAGGAGACAATTTATGACAACAAGGTGCCTCAAGAAGGAGATGCTGACTAGTACTGAAAATCAGCCTGGGGTTTCTAATCTGCCACTGGAACTCGCAAGAGTAAACTGTACTCTTCCTATCTGCTAATTACCTCCGAAGGCCGTGCCTTTCCACGTGCGGCCTGTCACCAGCTGGAAGGGACGAGTAGAAATTTCTTCGCCTGAAGCAGCAACTCCAACCACCACGCTGACCCCCCAGCCTTTGTGGCACGCCTCAAGTGCAGCCCTCTAGACACACAGGAAAGACCAGCACAGGTGTCACGGTTACACCAAGAATGCCTGCGTCCCCAGAGGCTCGGCGTGCCGTTTATTTAAAAATACAATTTCATTGTGATTAAGATGTTGTAGTGAGGGTGTACCACTTCTGGAGTTTTATTGGACAATTACTGTATTATTATATTATTGGATAAGTATCTTAAATATTTTAAGAAATGCTTCCCCAGATGATATTAACACAAATGAAGCAAATTTAAAACAATTTGCTTTCCGTTTTAACCTTGAGAGTATATTGGAACAGAAGCTCCACAAACAAGGAACGAAGGCCAGCGTACTCACCATGACCTTCACATTACCGATACACTCAAAGGAGTAGTCCACTCCTCCATCAGTCATTTCAACGAGAACTTCTTGGATGGGTTTACTGAAGTCTTGGGGATTAATGCATTCAGAGGCTCCAAATTCTTTGGCCCTTGCAAATTTATCTTTATTGATGTCCACACCAATGATCCGGGATGCACCAGCCACTTTACAGCCCATGATAACAGCCAGTCCCACTCCTCCGAGACCAAAGACAGCACAAGTAGAGCCAGGCTCCACCTAACAGCAAAGACAAGTCAGTCAGGGGCACATTGCATGGCAGTTAAAGACACCACATTGGAGGCTAAGGTGGAAGCTAAAACCCAGGCAAACCCCTTACTTTGGCAGTGTTCACAGCAGCACCATAACCTGTGGAAATGCCACAACCTAGAAGGCAGACTTTGTCCAGCGGAGCTGTGGGATCAATTTTAGTAACAGAGATGTCAGCGACGACTGTGTACTCAGAAAACGTGCTGGTTCCCATGTAGTGTAAAATTGTTTTTCCTTTGCAAGTAAATCTGCTAGTGCCATCTGGCATCAATCCTTTTCCTTGAGTGACTCTGAAAAAAAAAATCAATAAAAAGGAAAATGGCAGTGTGGAATTAGGTTTCCTAAAACCCAGAGGAGAACGTTAATTGTTTAAAAAAGTGTACTAAGATTCAAAGCTTAATTTCTAATACATTCTTTAATAGCGTCACATTTCAGCCATGCTTTATCAGCGAGCTTGTAAAAGATTGTAATCTTAACCATCTTTCAATACCCTTTGGAATTTGTCAGAGTATTGAACTCATTTTAACACATATTATGTAAGGGTGAGATGAAATTATTTCAAGATTCCATCATAAAAATGTGTGAGTAACCTCAGCCAAAGAAGCCACAGTAGTAACTACAAAAGGAGTGAAGAAAACAGTGGCCAAACTGGCTCATGGAAATCTTGCAGGCCTTTTTAAAAAAACATTCAAATTCTATTTCCTCTTCCTCTTTGTTTTGCATATGTGAGTTACCACAGTAAGAAAAAAAAAAAGCAAACAAAACAATAACTTCCAAATGCACAGAGGTAACCACTACAACCAAGATCCTAAAATAGGTGGGGACTCAGACATCTTAATTAGGACCACAGCCCTAAAGTAAGGTCATTTGGTTCAAAATCTGTATAATCCTGGATCTTTCCTTTTTAAGTATTTTGCAGGCAGGGTTATGAACTTTGGCCTGGGGCTGGTCTCAAATGTTGATCCTCCTACCTGTAGCCTCCTGAGTAGCTGGGATGACAAGCACAGCTGGCTTACAAAATGAGATGAGGTCTTGCTAACTTTTTTCCCAGGTGGGCCTTTAACCATGATCCTCCTGATCTATGCTTCCCTAGGAGCTAAGATTACAAGCATGAGCTAGTGCATGCTGTAATCATTTTATTACTGTTTTCTGTTTATGTGGTACTGAAGAATTGAACCCAGGGCCTCATGCATGCTAGGCAAGCACTCTACCACTAAGCCACACTTCCAGCACCCCCATAGTCATTTTAAGCAAAATAAAACACTGTAATTTGTACACTCAAATAAACCCTTTGGTCTGTGTGTGAATAAATACATAGACAGGGAGAAAATCCGCTGCTTCAAATTTTCTTAGAGTTATTAGAAACAAATTTAAGAGCAAACATTGTTTCATATAATTCTGGCAGCAGTGTAAAGATCTCTTACATTTTTACTGGAGAGTTGTAAATGTTTTTTTTATAACTTAGCAATTTCAATCCCAGGAAAACACCCACAAAAAAGTGATGCACAAATGCTTCACAAGGTCTGTAGAAGAAATGTCCCTAGTAGCATTAATCCTAACAGTCCCCCCAAACCCAAATGTCCATTAACAGGACAGAGGACAAGCAGTGGTGTTTGGAATGTAATTCAGTAGAGTAGTAGAGAGCACACAGCAACTTGGACCTGGCTCAGTATGAATGAAAGAAAAAAAGCTGACACTGAGTTGGAGGGACACAATGAACTTTAAGGGGTGGCAGAGATCTCTATCTTGATCTGGGTGAAGCCTCTAACTATCAGGTAAACATCTAAAAACATCCACTGAGCTGTACATTTAAGATGTGTATACTCTAAGTACTATATGTTGTGCATGTTCTGCTTCTAGTAAAAGAAAAGGAACAAAGGGGATCTTAAACTGCCTCCAATCTGGACAAAAGGTGAACAAATGCAGCAGTGGTACTCAAGAAATACTATGTTGAAAATGAATTATATAATGTGGGTGGGGATGGGAGGGAAAAACTGGGAGTGAATGAGGGAAGGGGTGACATTGTCTAAAAAGAAATGTACTCATTACCTGACTTAAGTGACTGTAACACCTTTATAATAACAATAAAAAAATCAAAGACCAAAAAACCCACAAAAAACTGGCTGCAACCACTCCAATCAGCAGTCCCCAATGTGGTATTAGCTTACAATAAGGTAACCACTTTTTCTACATCAAAAGGTTATGTTATCTCTCTCTCCTAAGCTTCCCAGTAACCTCGAGATAATTTTTATTACTCCATTACTTTGATTACATGGACAATAAAATGGCCTATAAAATGATTACACTTAATCTCAAAACATCTCCTTCCTTATAAAAAGAAAATATAAGATAGAAAAAAAGGTTCAGAAAATTCTGATTTGTAACTTAATGTGACACTGAGCAATTTAACTTCTGAGTACTGTCACTGTCATAGTGGAAAACAGGAAAATGAATGATGGTGACAGTGAAAAGCTGGCATGAAATAATCCATGTAAAAACAAACACATAAAGGCTAGGAATGTGGCTTGGAGAGTGCTTGCCTAGCATGCATGAAACCCTGGGTTTGATTCCTCAGTACCACATAAACAGAAAAAGCCGGAAGTGGCGCTGTGGCTCAAGTTGTAGAGTGTTAGCCCGTGAGCAAAAGAAGCTCAGGGACAGTGCCCAGGCCCAGAGTTCAAGCCCCAGGACTGGCAAAAAAGCAAAGCAAAACAAAACAAAAACACATAATTACTAGTAAAATGCCCCCCCTTTTTTTATTTAAAGAATAACTGGATATGCTGGGAGAGAGTGAGGGAAAAGAAGACACTGTAAGAAAGTAAATGTACTCATTACCTGACTCATGTAATTGCAATCCTTCAGTTCAGTACATCACCTTTACAACCATAAAATTAATTGATTAAAAAATAGTTGGATTGGGGAGACTGCAGAAGGAGGATGGTGAATAGCAAGACAACTTAGGTTAGGTGGGAAGATCCTGTCTCAAAAAAAAAAATTAAAAAACCAAAGTATAATAAAAGAACACCAACCTTATCTTCTGGCACAGGTTTGTTTTAGGATTGAGACAGAATTTGCATTCTCCACACTGTGGGATGTAAAGTGGGATGACCGTATCACCTGGAAAGCAAACACGCAGATATTATCCTGAGTTAGGAAATGTGATTCTATCAATATAGCAGCCTCAAACATTCATTCCTGTCTGCTGATGCAGTTCCACACATTCACATCAAGATCTGAAACTACCCACAGAACAGCATTCTGACACTGACTGTGCAAAAAAAGTATGCTTCAAAAGTTTTTAATGTAAATAAAAGGCCTTGTATTTCAAAACATTGATTCACTCGTCTATATCTAAAAATCTGTGCTTTAGATTGCCAAGATTGGCTTTGCAAGTGCACTTAAAACAATTGCAAATACACAGCAATCTTGCAGAATGAAAGGGAAATAAATCCCAGTATCTGTGCTTACAAGATAAAGACATCAATCTTGATGACTTTCCTTAGTAATAACTATTCATACATAATCATTTATGCGGTGTATCAGAAAAGTAATTTTGCTACAAAAATGAACCAAAATCATGAGGTAAGTGGTTCAAATGCTTTGCTCACCTGCCTTTAGCTTAGTTACTCCTTCACCAACACTTTCCACAATTCCAGCACCTTCATGTCCCAAGATCACTGGAAAACAACCCTCAGGATCGGCTCCACTCAGGGTATAGGCATCAGTGTGGCAGACAGCAGTGGCAATGATCTACAAGGAGATTAAAATAAAAGGCATCAGAGTGTGAGATCATGCAATTCAGGGAGAGTCGCCAAGTCGACGAAAGGTACTTTACCACACAAAGCATTCTGTTAACTTTGAGGGACATTTCATTCAGAGTTTAACTTCCTGAAAGTTAGCAGTGTTTGTAACCCAAGGAGTCCTCACAATGAGTCCTGGAACATTTGATGGTGGTATGTTTCTATGCAATGAAAAATGCCCACTATTCCTTTTCTCTCTCTCTCTCTCTCTGTGTGTGTGTGTGTGTGTGTGTGTGTGTGTGCATGTGCTGTTGGCAGGAAAAGGTAAATGAGACAGTTTTATGAGCAGTGTGTTTTCAGGTGTGGAGAGGAACACCACGGCTCTCTCACTGCTAGTTTCCTGTATGGAAATGGTATTTCTTTGAAGAGCACTGGCTCTGAAATATGCCAGATGTCTCCTGGAGTTTGGGTCCAATCTAAGCGCTTTCACTCGCAGCACTCCTTTTCTGCCACCAAAGTAGTACATAAGCCTTTAACTCCTCTCTCTCTGGCTCTCAAGAATCTTATCTTTCTGAGCCACCAAAGCACAGAAATCTCAGAGCTCTTGCATTTGCACTGCTCTGCTTCTGGCCTGCATGTGTCTGTGAAGTGTAACATTCTTTGCCACCCATTAGCTGTTTCCCAGGAATGAGAACTGAACCCATCCTGTTGCAAACAGCTCACCTTACTTCCCAGGACAGACACTGTCTTCACTGGTGGCAAAACCCACAACCTGCTTAATTTGCCAACTTAAAGAGATCTGTGACTCTTTTTCTTAAATGTAACCTTTTCATAGGATGTTAAGGAAACACCCACTACTTTCAAGCATTAACTTTATGTCTAATAACAAGTAGAGAAGCGAATGCTAAAAGGAACAAGTTTATAAATGTCAAGGCTAGAGCTGGCTGCCTTGTTCAAGAGACCTCTATTCAGAGGTAATGTCCTTTCTCTTCTTGTGAGATGGAGCAGCACAGGGAACACAAATCCACTGACGCCTGGCCCTGCTGCCATGAATTGTCCATCAAAAAGCTCCACAATTAAGGGACTTCATTTGCTTATTGCTGTAGTTCATCTGGAGCCTCCTTCCAGATTTTCTTGGGGTGCTTCTAAAAAAACTGAAAATCATTTCTTATTCTATTTCTAATATGACATAGTACCTTTGAAATTATGTATTTTTTCAGCAGAAAAAGGAGGAGTTTACAAAACTACCTTAAACCCAAAACTGAAGTCATACATATTGCACTAACTCAGTAATTCTTGGGGATGGTTGCTCAGCTCCATTCCACAGCTAAAATGCTGGAGGGGAATCCTGCAAAGATGAGCAGGGGTAAGAACAGGATGCTGTGATTCTAGGGCTGGAGAGACTTTCCATACCTTCTCCCTGACTCTGTCCTTTGAGACCAATTCTTTGTAGGCCTCAGTCTTACTCATCTCTGCAGAGACCTTATTATGAGTCCTTTCCCAGTGTCTCAGGTGCATCATTACCTTAATTCGTACTTCATGAGCCTTTGGTGGAGCTACCTCTATCTCCTCTATGGAGAGAGGCTTTCCAGCTTCCCAGGCAACTGCAGCCTTGCACTTGATAACCTACAGCAGGAGAAGGAAAAAAAGAAAGTAAATTGTTTACTAATAAAAAAAACAGTGGCGCTGAGAAAGTGGCTCAGTAGTAAGTGCTTGCCTTGTATGCATGAGGCCCTGGGTTCAATTCCTCAGCACCACATAAGCAGAAAAAGCTGGAAGTGGTGCTGTGACTCAAAGTGGTAGAGCACTAGCCTTGAGCTGAAGAGCTGAGGGACAGCGCCCAGCCTCAGAGTTCCAGCCCTATGACCGACCAAAAAAAAAAAACAAAAAACTTGAGATGGCTACCTCTTCACTCTATAAAAACCTCTCTCAGCTAAAATCTGTATTCATCAACTATTCAATGACTATAACACATAAAGAAGAGCAGATGAGGTGGGCAATCAATCCCATCTACTCTAGAGGTAGAGATGAGAGGGATTGTGGTTTGTGGCCAGTCTGGGCAGAAAGCACCCAACAAGCTATTAACATTAATTTCACTTGTTCTTTTGTATGCCCTTACTGAAAAAATTAAAACTACATATGCAGCTTACTTATCTACAGCACAGAGTAGCTAGTGGTTAGTGAGAATCACTACCATCATCAAGCACTGGTAAAGTTAGGTTTGGGTCTATTCACATGCTTCTGAAATGTGTTGGCAGAATCAAGGTCACAAATCCCTGGATTAACAGGAGACAGACTTGAAAGTTAATAATTATGAAAAACAAGTAGAACCATGAGACTCTATTTGAAAAAATAACGAAATCAAAAAGCTGTAGGTGTGACTCAAGTGGTAGAACACTTGTGAATACATGGCTGAGTTCAAATTCCAGTACTGCCTTCCTCCCAAAAGAAAAAGAAATTAAATCAGACAGAAGAAAAAATTTAGACACAGGAACAGGATCTTATTTTACATTTATGTCTCACAGACCTCAAAACAAAATACCAAAGGACCAAATTTAGAATACTAACAATTTGCTCTTGTAACTTACAGACACAAGTGACATGATAAAATAATAATTCATCCAGAATTAAAGTCTGATACTTCTCCCCTTTAGAAAACGCTTGAAAGGAGCTTAGCCATGTTCTTTTGGTGACAATTCTAAGCAAAACATTCTTTTTGTTTTGTTTTGTTTTTGGTCGGTAGTGGGGTGTGAACTCTGGGACTGGGCGCTGTCCCTCAGCTCTTCAGCTCAAGGCTAGCGCTCTACCACTTGAGCCACAGTGCCACTTCCGGCTTTTTTCTTATGTGGTGCTGAGGAATTGAACCCAGGGCCTCATGCATGCAAGGCAAGTGCTCTACCACTGGGCCACCTTCCCAGCCCCCTAAGCAAAACATTCTTAAGTCCAGGGAACTTGCTCTATTTCAACCTCTGAGCCATTAGAGGAGTGACTTTTTTGCAGCTCCTCTGCAGATATTTGGCATTAAGGGAAAAGTGTGTATTTATTTAGTTTATTCTTAAAGATCATGGCTTCTTGCTTTGTAACCCCCGTTAGCCTGCGGTACCTAACCTCGGTTGGCCTTGAAAGCTGACTCCCCATGCTTGAGATTACAGACCTGCCCCACGACACACAGCAAAAGCTGCATGCTTCTTTATTAAGACCAAAAGCCCTGTCACAATGTTTCATTTCCTTTAAACTTCAACATTTCAGAACACAGACCCTTCTAGAAAATATCCCAAGTGTGCAATGTGATCAGCATCAGGAGGCTGATGGCCTGTCTTGCTTGTGTAATGTTTTCCCGGGCCCGGGGACCGAAGTGTGCAAACAGACCTAGGGTGCAGAACCACGTCGGCTCCCCACTGGGCATCCGGTGTTGACCACAAGCACACCGGACTTGGGAAGGCCGCGCTCTGACCTTTGCTCTGATGGGCGGAGAGCCCGCAGAGCCGCTGTGCAAGGCTTGCAGGAGGAGGCTGCTCTCCGGGGCCGCGGCCCCGCCGTCCAGGGACCCCGGCGTCCTCCCCAAGCAGCACAGCGACGAGCGGGGCGGACGCCGACGGCACGGCCCACCGCGGACGCCATCCACGGAGGATCGGGCCGAACAAGCGGGACGCAGAAGGACCGAAGGTTCGAGGCCCGCGCCTGCCGGCCCCGGGCTCCCGGCCCCGCTCCTCCCGCCCGACCCGCGCCCCGGTCTCCCGACGCTGCTGCAGAGAGCAGAGGAAGCCGCGTTGCAAGCCCGGGTCCCAAAGCCTCCCTTCCTCTCCTTCGCGTGCTGGCCGGGGATCCTGTTATCCAAGCCCGCGCGCTCCCGGGCTGGGGACCCGCAGCCACCTGTGCCCCCCTTCCCGCCTCGGGACCCATGGCGCGCCCCGGGATACCTGGTTCGCCATGTCGGGTCTGCGCAGAAGTCCCGGATGGACAGCCTGGGCCTGGGGATGTGGGCGGGGCAAGCGTGGAGGCGGGCCTGGGCGGTGCTGCCTCCCGCGGAGCATGCGCGGAGGCGGGGCTTGGCAGCGTGGGAGACGGGCGGGGTGGGG
The DNA here is from genome assembly GCF_000151885.1 of Dipodomys ordii. Lineage (NCBI taxonomy): Eukaryota > Metazoa > Chordata > Mammalia > Rodentia > Heteromyidae > Dipodomys > Dipodomys ordii. The sequence continues at coordinate 8,913,088 of NW_012267338.1, forward strand.
GGAACCGGAAGTGCGAGGTGAAAAACGTAAGTCTACCTGGTGCGAGCTTGTCTGAGGTGGCTTCCAGCCTGGCGGGCCACCGGCGACGCCTTCGTGGGTCCTTCGATAGGCTCATTGCAAGTCACCCTGGTTGGGAATCTCCCCATGCAGGGTCAGCCTAGGAACCGCGAGTGTAGAGGGGAGCTGTGGCCGGGCCCGCAGCACGTGACCGGAAGTCAGTCACTGCTGTGAGAAGCCTCCCAGTGGGACGCTCTGGGGAGGGAAGATGGTTTGCTGGAATGGTGCTGGCACACGGAGACGCTTGGTCTACTCTTCAGTCTTTCATGCTTCATTTCCTAAGTATACGCCTTCATGGAAGGTCTGCGCCGGGAAGGCAAGGCTGGCTCTTCCCTCCTCCTGGCTAAGTCTTCCCTGTGCCTGTGTCAGGTGGGTAACCGGCACACGGGGAGCTCACATCCTGGGCCTCACCGGGGTCATGCACTTTCCCCATAGGACCAGGGGAGGGTCCCAGTCCCTTAGGTCACATCCACATCCGGGATCGCCACACCTTCCCTCACCTAGCATTACCTTCTCCCCTTCCCTTTCCCTACTTAAACCCAGGTCATACCTCAGGCTGCCCCTTCTTTCGCCCATGTGGTCTCCACCATGCATGGCGGGGGAAAGCAGTTCGGTAAAATAGACTTCTCTTCCTGCCTGAAAGTGCATGGTGTCTCTTTACCGGCTACCTACTTAAACCTATTTAAATACCTAACACTTAATGGTTGGTGTTTTCGAAGATTCTGTTCAAAGTCCTTCTCCCCCCCCCTCACCCAAACAATAACTTTTAACTTCTCTAATGATACTAGAATGGTTACCAGATTATAATCTCCAATCGGGATGACTCTCCTAAACTTTATGATTGCATGCACAACTGCCTTTTAGATACTTGTCTCTACTAGGAGATTCTGCGGTATTTCAAACTCAATTCATCTACAGTTTATCTTGTATTTATCCTTACAGGGACTTGTTTCCCCTCTGTGTCTCTGTACATTGATAGCATCCACCTTCTTCCTCCAGCCAGAGACCCGAGAATCACAACTTCTCCCTCACTTCCAACATCCCATCTGTCACCAAACCCTAAATATCTTTCACATCTTTATCCCTGCCTTTATTCAGCCTCTCATTATTTCTTACACTGTTGTGGAAAGAGCCTTCCATCTAAGTTACTTGATACCAGAAGGTTAAAATCGAATGTGCTATTAAATTAATATTCCCTATTAAAACATACATTAATTGATGCCATTTCCTTTCTACTGATTAACGTTTTTGAGTGAGTTGTGTTATAAACAAAATGTCACTATTCTATTTTAAATTCTTCATGGACTAAGAGATAAAACCTAAACTCTGTCCTTAGCCTAGTCAGCCCTGAATCACCTCATTCTGTTCTTATTTCTTGCTTTTCTGCCAGACAAGTCTCTCTTGTGGAACATTTGTCATTCTTTCAAAAGGCTCTGTGCTTTCTTGTATATTCTGGTACTTCTGCTTGGGATGTGGGAAGCAATTTCTAGTGATGGAACTTTTAGCAGTGAGTTATTTTTCTTTTCCCTATTGAAGACACATCATTTATCTTCTGGAAAGAGACCATTGAGCTTTATAGTATGTTGTTTAACAGTAATAAGACTTCTGGTTTGTGGTCTGACATGTAAGTAGACATCTCTCCAGTAAAAAGCTGAATGAACTGGGGAATTAACAATTCTTAGATCTGTAAGAGAAGTGAGGTCACAGGGGAAACTGCTGCCTCCAAAATTAGAGAGGCAGATGGTTATAGACAACCATATTTACTTGAGGTCAAAAACCCATCACTGCTGGAACCAGTATTGGAGTTGCAATGTAAATGTTGAACTGCTAGAGTCTTCTTGTGGTCAGCTGCAACCTATTCATGGATGAAGGCAGGCATTCATGATTGAGGAGTGTCATCTCCGTAAGTCCTCACAGTGAAGATTGGAGAAAAATCTTTCCCCTTTCCTGTCAGTAGTTGGAAAGCAACCATTCTGAAATGTGCCAGGAAATTCTGTTCTTAATAAGGCTTGCCCATGGATTTTACCATTGCAAAAGGAGTATTAGAGTTATTAGAGGAAGCCAACCCCTCATGTTCCATCCCTCATTATCCCTCATTTCTCACACCTGTAATTATGGTCAGATTAAGTTGTGAGGACTAATTACAAATTAATTGTGGAAGGAGATAGCTTAACTACCACAATAATTTGCACTACATTTTGATAATTCATATAGATAAAAAATTTCTGACCAGTTTTTGTGAGAATAAATTCTGAGGGAATTCAAGGGCAGAACATAATTGTATGTCATGTAAGGAGCACTGTGGGTGCTTTATGGCACTGCTGTAATAAGAATGGTTAAGACCATCTATTTATACATAGATTTTTTTTTTTTTTGGGTCTGGTCGTGGGGCCTGAACTCTGGGCCTGGGCGTTCTCCCTCAGCTCTTCAGCCCAGGGCTAGCGCTCTACCACTTGAGCCACAGCACCACTTCCGGCTTTTTTCTTTTTGCTTATGTGGTGCTGAGGAATCGAACCCAGGACCTCAGGCATGCAAGGCAAGTGCTCTACCACTGAGCCGCCTTCCCAGCCCCTATTTATACATAGAAACCCAAACTCAGTACTAATGCAGGTTAAATGAAGTTGAGCTCTCAGATCTTCTGGTGATAATGTAAAGGAACGAGTATAAAGAAAAATGATTACAAAGGAAGAGGAATGCTGGAAATAGCATAGTTGCAAGACATCTGTAGCTCTAGCCTGCAATATCTTTCCTGAGGCAGGATGTAAAGGGTCTTCTCTCTACCATTATCTTTTTTATTTTTATGGAGAGTGAAATTACTACCCCTTCAGCAGCCTGCCTGCCTTCCTCCCTTCCTCCCTTCCTCCCTCCCTCCCTCCCTCCCTTCCTCCCTCCCTCCCTCCCTTCCTCCCTTCCTCCCTTCCTTCCTTCCTGTTCTCATAAAGACAACAACAGTCTCCTACCTGTTCCTATCCATCCTTCCATGGGTTCAGTTTGCAGAGACTGTGGTTCTCATAGGCTAGTTAGAAAACAGTGTTTCCTGAAATACAGGATTCACTCAATAATGTGAATAAATTCTCTCTTGCCTGTCTCTGGGTGAATAGCTGGAAGACCTCAAAGGCAGGCAGGAAGTAGGCAAATGGACTTGTCGTTAAAGAGCTTATGACATAGTTAAAAATGTTTGAGGACCAGGAGAAATAATGCATGAAAGTGCTCTTTATAAATGTCAATGTTGGGTGTCAGTGGCTTATGCCTATCATTCTAGGTACTCAGGAAGTTGAGACTTGGAGGATCTCAGTTCAAAGCCATCCTGGGCAGCCATATCCCTGAGACTCCACCCCAAACTATCCAACCAGAAGCTTGGCTAGAGGTGTGGCTCAAATGGAAAAGTGCTCTTTGTGAACAGCCATGAACCAGAAACCTAGTAATTGCAAGGCATGGAGAAGATAGCATCTAAGAGATGAAGAAATGAAGAATCACCACAAGAGGGTGTTGTAGCAGTATTTTGAAAACTGGCAATCTGGTGATTCAATATTGTACACCTTTGCAGCTGGCATTTTAAAATATGTGTAATAATTTCAGATCCAGAAAAATCAGCCTCTCATTATGTTGTGTATTTAATTATTTTTCTCTGAAAAATTAATAGTTTTTGGTATAGAAAGTGTCTTAGGAAGTATATTAGAAAAATTCTATTCTAAAAAGTATGAACTATTTACACATTCATGAGGATAAACTTTCAATATCAAGAAAAGTGTTTACAGAGTGTCTTTGAATGTATTTAGAGATTGTTTTCATTTCAAGAAGTTTACAAACAAATGCTTGAAAAACTACAAAGCAGCATATGCCAAGACTTCAGCAAAGAGACAAGAAGTCAATGTAGATCATGAAAACAGCTTTGTGGCTGTGAGGAGTTGAAGAGGAGGCAGAGTCCCAAACAACATAGGAGATTTGAAAAGGCAAAGGAGAGGAGACAGAGGATGAGGAGAAAGAAAACCTCTATCCAGAGAAAATGTGAGAAAGGCAACCAACAGCAGGGTACAGCTTAGTCTCCATAATGCCAACACAGGAAACATCTACAGATAACGGGCTTCTATTTCCAAAGAAATAAAATCTTAACTAAGCAATGTGAGTTTCTACTTTGTGTCACTACTACTCACATCAGCTAAAGCTTCAGAGATGGTTTTCTCTCAGAGTTCAAAATGTAGACGTTTTAAAGAAAACAGGTAGATTTAAGAAATTACTCCAGGTTGGAAGCTACTGTCTATTACTCTAACATGAATTAGGTAACTCATCTTTTGTGAGTAACTATTCCAACATCTATGATGGTAAGAGTTTGAAAACTCCCACTTGCTCCTCCTACATTAATCTTACTGTTGAATCTTACACAAATCTCTTCACCCACTATATAACTTTATGGTAATTAGCATTGCTCTTATGTGTGTGTGTGTGTGTGTGTGTGTGTGTGTGTGTGTGTGTACTGGGGCTTGAACTCAGGGCCTGAGAGCTGTCTCTGAGCATTTTTGCCCCAGGCTATTATGCTACCATTTGAGCCACAACTCCACTTCTAGATTTTTTTAGTGGTTAATTGTCTCATAGACTTTCCTGTCTGGGCTAGTTTCAAACCCTGACCCTCAAATCTTAGCTTCCTGAGTAGGTAGGATTACAAATGTGAGCCACTAGAGCCCAGTTTGCTTCACTTTTTGTTACTTTTTTTTTCTTTTTGTCAGTTGTGGGGCCTGAACTCTGGGCCTGGGCACTGTCCCTCAGCTTTTCAGCTCAAGGCTAGCACTTTACCACTTGAGGCACAGTGCCACTTCTGGCTTTTCCTGCATATGTGGTGCTGAGGAATAGAACCCAGGGCCTCATGCATTCAAGGCAATCACTCTGAGCCACCTTCCCAGCCCTCTATGTTACTTTCAATTGGATGTAGAAAATCATGCCAGTTCATGTGAGTAAGAGTGATCTGCAAAGAAAGCACTACACATTACAGTTATGAAAATTATCAAAGATAAAAAGGAAGATTATTTTAGGAAACAGATCTTTCAGAGCATAGACTCATTTTTCTTTAAATAAATCTTTATGTAGGTTCTGATATCTCATTACTTCTGGTTATAGTAGAGGGGACAAGAAAAGATAACATAAAAAGGAAATAATTTGGCAACTTATTTACAAAGAATGTCTTGTGGCTTAGTAGAACACAGAAATCATGTAACAGTAATTTATATATGTATATAATCAATACAGTGATAAACTTAGTGATACTTTAAGGTTTTTGTAGTAAAATTTCAACAGACAAAAGTGTAGACAACAGTATAATGAGACTCCATATATTCACTAGTGAGCTTAAAAATTATAAACATAAGAAAATCCAGTTTTATTTATTCATTCTTTCTCCCCAAAGTTTTAGACAATTCCTAACCATCTTATGATTCTATTCTTGAATACTTTAGTTATCATTGTTAACACAGGTAAGTCTGAAAACATACATGATTACAGATGCTTCTCATATTAATTGCTATTTTATGGTGAGATATTAACAGAGACTGTTTCTTACAAGTCATACTTTCCTTGATTTATCATATTAACCAGACAATGATCTTCCAAATTGTTCCTAGGATCTTCAAAAGGTCAGAATTGTTCGGATGCTGTTAATAAAAATAAAGCAATAATAAATTAATTTACCCGATCAATTTACCCAAAGCCCACAAGTAATATTTGCTCTTTCAGTTCAGCGTTTGGTCTAATCTTTCTTCATAGTCATTCAGGAAATTGTGATCTCATTTGAGCTGTGGAGTCCTGTTGCCTTCTGGTGCCATTGATAATAGAGCATACCAAGGAGGAATGAGGCTAGTCACTGCTCTTGGCTTTCCCTTTGCCAAGGCAAACATGCTTATGAGAGGAATTCTGTGTGTTGGGATGCTACTTTCTGACAACCCAGATGTTTTCAATCCTTGATAACTTCAAAGTGTGAGAATTAAGAAAGGGATAAGCCTCAAGGACAGAGAATTCCTTATCTCAGACATTACTGTAGACTTCCTGACATCAGCAGGGTACCATGCTTACATATTTTCTCTACCCAGAAACTGGAAGTGACATCTTTGTGCAGGAGGAGAAACTGAGACTTTTCCTCATCAGAAGCCAGGGTAAACAGATGTGGTATTCCAACCCCCTCCATCTACTCCCTTGCTTCTGTGCAGTTGTGGAAAGAGGACCTGTGCCACATGGTGAGTATACCTGGGAGGACCATTAAGTTCCTTTCCTGATGCTACCTTTCCATCTGTGTGGACAATCAGGTGGTTTCTTCTGGAGATCAGCAAGGGAAAATGACATCAGGGCTAATTATGAGGGAAGCCTCCTTGCAGAAATGGAGACCTGCCAACCTACTGATAAAGTGATGGAATATTTTCCATTTGACTATCACTTAAGTCTGTGACTGAGATCTCTAGGGTAAGGGGTCATGGTAGAGGAACTATGAACTTCAGGCATAAGGCTCCAAACCCATACCCAGCTACTAACTTGAAGAACACACAATTTGGGCCATAGTGAGATGTGCATATTACTTTACTAGTAAAGTTTTACAGTATAGTTTAAAGATAATCTTTATTTTTTCTTTTGTTTGATTGAACTTCTTTTTGTTATGTTGTGGCTTTCACATGTTCTTTCTTTGTGAAAAAGCCTGGGTCCTCAAATCATAGACCTTCTTACTTTTTCTAAAACATTTATTCTCTTCTGTGAGCTCCTGTCATTTTTACCTCCTCATTAGCTTCTCATATCTTTGTTAGGCCTTCAAGTTTACTTTTCCTCCTTGCCCTATATCTACTCTAAGTAATCTTTTTATTTTTGTTAGTCCCGGGGGCTTGACTCAGGCCCTGGACACTCTCCTTGAGCTTCTTTTGCTCAAGGCTAGCATTCTACCACCTGAGCCACAGCCCTACTTCTGGCTTTTTCTTTGTATGTGGTACTGATGAATCAAATCCAGGGCTTCATGCATGCTAGGCAAGCACTCTACCACTGAGCCACCTTCCCACCCCCCTCCTCTAAGTAATCTTATTCCTCATGTTTTTCATTCTTTGCTTCTACTGAACAATATTGAACATTTTAAGTTAATTATCATTCCTCGTCTTACCCACATCCCACTCCTAGGGTAATGTTCAATTGGAACATGGCTATAAATCAGTTCCTAGAGTCCAATAAAAGAAAGTACCTGATATCTAAAATTGTGGGTCAGAAAGGGTCAGAGCAAGATAATGACAGAGTCGAAGGATCCTTCACCAGTCTGACACCTGCCACTGTGTGCTCACATCCCTGTGGTGTCAAAGGGCGCTTTCATGTAGGGCCTGGTGTGGACACTCCATGTCAAATTGCAGAACATATGCATTCTAGACTCAGGAGTACACTGAACCAGAGGGGTCTAACATTATATTGAGAAGCCTCTCCTTGTAGGGGGGTAATGCCACCTAGTGAACACTGGTGAAAGGACAAGCACACACCAGTTTGTACTAGTGCTCCACACCATACTATAGGTAACAGGGTGCCTTACAGAACTAACAGCTTTTTTTTTCAAAGTGGCCATTATTTAATTGTTGATTTGTAATTGTAATTTAACAGTTACAATAAAGTCAGAAAAGGCAAACTGGAGAGGTCTTAAATTTTGTTGTTGTTGTTGGTTGTGGGTTCTTGAACTCTGGGCCTGGGTGCTATCCCTGCACTCTTCAGCTCAAGGCGAGCACTCTGCCGCTTGAGCCACAGTGCAACTTTTGGTTTTTAGTGGTTTATTGGAGTCTCATAGACCTTCCTGCCCAGGCTGGCTTTGAACCGTGATCCACAGATCTCAGCCTCCTTAGTAGCTAGGATTACAGTTGTGAGCCACCGGCACCTGGCTTAAATGATATTTTAAAAGACTCAGCACAAAGGTTTCTAAACCACTCAAATCATCTATCTAGTGATTTACCTTTTTCCTTGGTTCATTAGGTCATATGCTTCATTGACTTTGTCAAAGGGCAGGGTGTGGGTCACAAATAAATCCAGATTGAATTTCTTATTCATGTAGTCATTAACCAGCTTTGGTACAGAATCTACACTCTTCCATCCTGTAATTTGGTCAAAATACCACATAAAGAAAAAGATGTCACATGAAGAAGTAGTTTAATAAGTGTGTGTTAAGTGAATTAATATTAGGTCAGTCTGAAGCAATCCAAGTTTCAAATATATATAACACCTCCCCTCCATTTTTGATGTTGTATACATCTTTAATTTTCTATACTTTCTATATAGCTTTAGTTTTCTATATCTATTATTTTTTGTCTTCATAAGAAATAGTCAAACCAGGTACCATGGCTCATGTCTGTAATCCTAGCTATTCAGGAGGCTGAGATCTGAGGATCACAGTTTGAAGCGAGCTAGGCAGGAAACTGTGTGGGACTCATCTCTAATTAATCACCAAAAAAGCTGGAAGTAAAGCTATGGCTCAAATGATAGAGCACTAGCCTTAAATAACAAAGCTTAGAGATGGCACTCAGGCCCTGAGATCAGGTTCCAATACTGAGGTGCACCTGTGCTTGTGCACACATACAACACACACATAAAGATTATTTTCTACTCTAGATAAGAAATTACCTCAATTAGGTCAGTGTCTACTTTCTGCTACTCTATGTTGGTTTATTTCAGCACAATTTGAATTTCAGTTTGCTAGCTTTGATTATCTTTCTATATAGACTCCATTTACTTTCACATAATGAGTAGTTTTTATACAGTCTTTAGATATGTTTTACTTTCTCAGTAAAGAGATGATTCAATAATTAATTGTTAATTATTAATTAAGGAAATGATTCAATAATCCTCAGTGTTACAATTTTATATTACTATGAAGAAAATTAAAATCTATGAAGGTAGAACAATACTAACCTCCAAAGAGTGTTGCATTTAGAGTACGGCCCATTATTAGCTCCTCTGGAGACACGTCCAGTGCTTTGTCGCCAGCCTTCACTCCGACCAAAGTACAGGTTCCCCCACCTACTGATGTGGAGTCCAGAGCTGCTCGCTGAAGGGTCAAACACAAAAGATTTCTAGAGTCATAGAAGAGCAGAGCATGAACTTAGTGTGGAAATACACAATATTTTAGGGAACATTTTGTTCCCATCACAAGTTTTCATTCTCTTCTAGGGTTTGCACCAGTCAGATAAAATTCAGGCTTGGACACATTACAAAGTCCACTTCTGGGGATGTTGAATTTATTCTTTATCTCTTCTCTAGAAGAGGTTTAGGAATCAGGCTGAGTAAAGATGTAAGTGAAAAGGAATGAAATCACAACTAGTTTTTATTTTTATTTTATTTTTTGCTAGCCTTGGGATTAAAATCTGGGCCTGGGCTCTGTACCTGAGCTTCTTTTGCTTAAGGATAGCATTCTATCACTTGAGCCACAGTACCACTTCTGGCCTTTTTTGAGCAATTTATTAGAGATAAGACACAGACTTTTTCCTGGGCTGCCTTTGAACTGGGATCCTCAGATCTTAGCCTCCTGAGTAGCTAGCTATACATGGGTGAGCCTCTGGCACTTGGCCACAAATGCTTTTTATAACTCACACTAATGAAACAAGAAGAATCCATGGGCAAATAATTCAGTTCATAAATTCATTCTTTTCTATATGGGTATGATACTGGAGTCTTGTATTCAGGTTCTTGCACTTGCTAGGCACTTGCCCTACACAGACACACAGACACACACAGACACAGACACGGACACACAAACACACACACACACACACACACACACACACACACACACACACCTCTAGTTCTCTTCAGTTATTCCCAGCAAACAAACAAAACAAAAAACACCCTCAGTTTAGTGTCTTTGAGCACATGCATATTAGGTGAATATTTAGTGAAGAATAATGCTGGGCATTATAGCAATTAACTTCTGTTCATGGTCTATGTGTTATAGTTGACATTTTACCTTATTTTATTTAATAGTCAAAAGGGGCATTTTCTTGGCCAGATACAAATGAATAAACCAGACCAGTGTGGTTGCACAAGCCTGTGATTCTAGTACTAGAGGATTATGCCAGGAACATTGTGAATTCAAGGCCAGTTTGGTTACACAGTGACTTTGAGGCCAACCTGGACTACAAAACAAAAATGATTTTTTTAATTCCCAAAGGAGAAGGGACAGGGGACAAATACAGCCAAGTTATTAACTGTTCCTATGTGATAAAGAAAGTAGGCCATGTGAAATGAGCCTGGTGAGAGAGAGCAGATGGGATGGGGAAGAATGATGGAAGGGTGACTCTGAACAGAAGTACTGGGCACCTCACTGGACCCATGAAATCTTAACCTCTTGTACCACCTTATGAAAATCAGAAAAAAGTAAATAAAAAAGAAATAGGAAAGTGGAAAACACAATTGAAAATTATTTTCAGTCTAATAATACGTTATATTGAGCAATTAAAAGGGATCTCAAATGAAGAGGTATGGCCCAGTTTGTGATTGTTACTGGCCCAGATCCTCAGTCTGGCTTCCTGTCTTGCCATGTGACTTTTTCCTCATACATATTCCCACCCAGATGCTGTCAGCCCTGAGGGCCATCCTGACTTTAGACAGCCTTGTACAGTTTGGACTTCTAGCCTACATAACCATACACAAACCTCTTTTCTATACAAGTGCCCAGTCTCAGATACTTCCTTGTTGGTAACAGAAAGAAGATGAATACAGGACATATCAGTGGGCATGGAAGGCTGAGGGAATGGTTAAATGTATTATGGCTGACAGTTCTTCTTTTGTTTGAAAAGATTAAGAAGGAATAATTATACCAACTACAAGCAGCCCATCTTCATCTATCATTTGATGATTAAAGAACACATTGAAAACACACAAGGAAAAAAATGTACAAACCATGTGTTGATATCCTCCTATACACTCAATGGCAAAGTCCACCCCGCCATTGGTCATTTCAATGATGACTTCCTGGATGGGTCTGTCTAGCTCTCTAGGATTTAGACAATCAGTTGCCCCCAGGGCTTTGGCGAGAGTAAACTTCTCATTGTTGATGTCAGTAACAATGATTCTGGAAGCTCCTGCTACTTTACAGCCAATTACAGCAGAAAGACCTACACCTCCTAGGCCAAAGATAGCACAGGTAGAACCAGGGGTGACCTGGGGGCAGGAAAATTACACTTTTATAATTTACTTTTATAGCAGCTGGTTCCCTCCCTCCCTCCCTCCCTCCCTCCCTCCTTCCCTTCCTTCCTTCCCCCCTTCTCTCTCTTTTTTTGTCAGTTTTGGGCTTGAACTTTGGGGCCTGAATGCTGTTCTTCAGCTTTTCAGCTCAAGGTGAGCACTCTACCACTTAAGATACAGCGCCACTTCTGTTTTTTTTGTGGTTTAATGGAGATAAGAGTTTCACAGACTTTCCTTCCCAGGCTGGCCTTGAAAAATGATTCTGAGTAGCTAGGATTACACTAGTAATCCTAGTGCCCACTAGTACCCAGCATTTTTAGTTTCTCTTAAAGGGTAGGGTGAGGTGAAGACTCCAAATTACAAGCCTGAGACTGCTTGTTATAAAACTATATGATACATCCAATGAAGAAATTCTGCCAATGTGAAAATGGATACATTACTTTTTAAGGTTAGAGAATTATTTAAGGGATATGAAGACGGTCAGTTCATAAAGAACAAACTCAAATAAAAATAATTCACTTGTTTTACTTTTCAGTGTGGTCAGATAAAAAATAAAAGCCCACACATTTTAAGGAGGTAATATTTCACCCTTTAAAAATTAGATCTGAGGCAATTGTCTCACTTATGATTCCAAATAACTGATTTCTTTAGATGGAATGGAGTCCAGATGTCTTGTCTGACAGTGAAGAATCTGAGAGAGGTCGAGGAAATCTCTGCAACATTTGAGGCATCCACTTAGAAGATACTTTCTCAACATCTCTCTTGTATCTAGCTTTATTATCCTTGTAATTTTCTTTCTAACGTGGGATTCCAGAGCCATATCTTACTACTATCAGGGGTGGCAGAAGATACAGGGATGGGAAACTAAGATAAGTTGTTATTGATTGAAAGAGAATCCCCAGCATCAGGGAGGAAGTAGTTGATGGTAAGGGTTTCTATGGTTCCTGTTGCCTTTGGGTCAGTTGTCCTGATATAAGCTACTATGAAATATATTCGATCAGGCTTTATTTACATCGGGACTATTTATAATCTAGCACGCTGGTATAGCATATAACATGTAGCAGGTACTAAGCCTAGCCATCTATGAGGCCAGCTATTTTATATAGGTAATATAATTATTCTCACAAGTATTACAAATGGGTATTTTTTCTAGAGGGGCTAAGTTATTTATCCCAGAGCAAGAAACAAAATAGCCAATGTTTGAAGATAATTGATGATGGTTTCTTTACATTGCTTCCCAGTAACCCTCTGTTTGTAAATCCTGGACAGTTTAACAACTCACCTTGGCAGTGTTGATTGCAGCACCATAGCCAGTTGAAAACCCACATCCAAGCAGACACACACGCTCTAAATTTGCATCATCATGTATTTTGGCAAGGTTGACATCAGACACCACAGTGTACTGAGAGAATGAACTGACTCCCATGAAATGGTAAACTGGCTTTCCTTTGCAGGTAAACCTGCTGGTTTTGTCTTCCATTAGTTTTTGATCAGCAGTAGGAGTTTTAAAATCACTAGACAATTAAAAAGAGAGAGGGGTGAAAGATACAAAGAAGAAAGTAAATAGGACACTGATCACTTTTTAAATAAAATGTGTTTGCCTTATATTATCTGTAATAACAATTTTATGGAATTCACATGGAAGAAATGGGAAACTAACTAAGGTGATAATTTATAGTCTTTTGGAAAAAATTTAAAGACCATAGCAACAAACATTTGTTGAAGGCTTTGTGTGTGCCAGAAACCCTTTTAAGGTCTATGTGTGTATTAATTCATAACAGTTTTTATTGAAGAATGTTATTATAAAAACAGAAGACTATAATAAAGCCTGTACATCTGTTCATGGCTTCAGTTACAATCAACTCATAGGTTGTCTGGTTCCATCTATTATCTTCTACAATATGTGGAATATTTCTGTATGGATTTCAGACATCACTATTTCATCTGCATTGAAATATTTCAGTATATATCTCAATATTGTATATATCTACATCTGTATATATCTACATAGTGCATGAGATTGATAAATATCTTGGTAACCTTTCATTTGTATCCTTTCTTCTTCTGTTTTTTTTTATTTTTATTTTAAAGAAACCAAGCCATTTGTCCTACATAGTGTTCTTTTTAGGGAATTTTGCTGTTGCTATACCTGAAATTGGGCTTAACTTATTTTTCTGTTACCATATTTCCTCCTAAATTAACATTTATGATGTAAACAATTAATCTGATGCTATTTTTTGGGGGGGGATGAGCATGTTAAAAGTAGACATAGATTCTGATCATCTCTATTGATAAATCTTTTATTTCATTAAAGTTTGCAAAATAATGTAGTTTTGGTTTTTTTGAGCATCAACAACAAGCCTGCAAATCAGACATTACTATCCCCATGTTATAAATGAGGAGCCCGAAGCACAGAAGTAGATACAAGCACGGTATAGTATTTGTTGTGGTTTTATTTGGTAGTAGGGATTGAACTCAGGGTCTTTTACATACTAGGCAAGCAGTTTACAACTTGAACTATATCCTCAGCCCTTTCCTTTGTGTTTTGCTTTTGACATAAGGTCTCTTTACTTTGCTGGAGCTGGCTTATAGCCTACCAAGCTTCAGGGCCTATGAGTAAGTAGTATTTTAATTTCTGAGATAACTAGCTTCAGTTAGCATTAAAAACAAATAGGCCCTCCTATAGTTTCAGTGAAATAAAAATAAGGTGGTTAAGATTTAGACTCAAGCCATGCTGCCTATGTGAAAATCTGTCAGGAGACATTGAGCTATGAAGCGGGGAAGCAAATGACTCTACTCTCATTCCTGCAGAGTAGATACTATTTTGAATTTGCCATTTATCACCTCAATGTTATCTATTTTATAGTATGCACTTCTAGCCTATTGTTTTGTGTATAATATCATATACTATATATCATTCAGCTACTTGTTTTTCCCCTAATATCATTATTTGTGTGAAAAGACATTATGTGTGTCAAATCGTTCTATATACATACTTCAAACTTAGACCATTTCACTGTACTTTTCCAATGTGACACTGTATAGCAATTTGTTAGTCCTCTCTATTACTGGAGGACGTTCCTTTTGATATTGTGAACAATTTTGCAATGATTATTGCAGCATGTGACTGCATATTTGGAGCACTGTCTGGGCTACATTAGAAGTAACAATTAGTGAACAGAAGGTTTGCATCTTCTGAACTCCATTTAGGTGTCGCCAACCCATTGCTAAACATCCTAATAATAGCATATAGAAACTTACCGCAATTTTCCACAAAAATTTGTGTGTGGATTCAGACAGAACTTGCATTTTTTACATTGAGGTGTATAGAATGGAATAACCTTGTCACCTAGAAAGAAAGGTCATATGTGGTATGATTCTGTCTTTTTTGGCAGTATTGGGGTTTGAACTCAGGGCCTGTTGTTTTCTAGTCCAACACTCTACCACTGATCCATACCTCTAGGCATCCTAAGGTATTATAAGTTTCTAACAGCAAGGCTGGAGATGGGGCGCAGTAGTAGAGTGTTTTGTACATGTACAAGGCCTTGAACTCTATCCCTAACTCCTTCCCCCTCCAAAAATCTTTCTACAAGGGAACACCATTTAAATTTTTTCATTTTTTTCCTTTTTAAACTATTTTTCAGTAGCTATACAAAGGATATTCAACTTATGATCAGAGTCACTCCTATCATTTTTACATATTCACTAGAAAGTACAGTTAGCTAAAATGTTTTATCATTAAAATGTAAGAGAATGGATTCTTCTACGTATTGCATATGTTGTCTTTTTGTTTATTTTGGTAGTATTAGCATTTGAACCAAAGGCCTTGTGCTTGCTAAGCAGGTGTTCTACCACTCGAGCCATGCGCCCAGCCCTTATTTTGCTTTAGTTATTTTTTTCAGATAGAGTCTCACATTTTTGCCCAGGGATCAGCCGTAGACTGTGATTCTCTTACGGTTTTCTATGTAGGTGTGGTATCAGTTTTTCTTTTAATTACTGCACTGGGCAGTCAAGTGACAAATCTGTTGGACTTATCTCTTCAGAGTCCTATGATTTCATTGTAATTCTTTGTAGCATAACTATTATTATTTGTATTTTCAAACACTATGAATAGTAAAACAGATCCTTTTTTAATATAGACGATACATAGGCTAGATAGAGATGGGAAATTTGATACCATTGCCATGTATCTAAGTCTGGAGCAATCTCATCAAAGAAGAGAGTCACGTGGTTTATCCTGTGTGACAAGAGAGCAGTACATAAGCCACATGGCAGTGTGAGGTGAAGAAAATAATCTCAGCCATTGACATGCTTTATTTAGGTATTATATGTATCTTACAAGCTTCCAAAAAGAAAATTAGGCTAACATTGATACGTATAGTGTTTTTAAACCTTAAACTGTCTTCTTATTCTTTATATAATGTTAAAATAGTTGACATACTTTCTATTTTACATAAAGTATAACATTTCTGAACCATGGTTGCTTTAATTTTAACTAATCATAAAATATTGTGTTTTAGGACAAATTTCTTTTCTTTTTTCTTTTCTATTTTTGTTGGTCATGGGGCTTGAACTCTGGGCCTGAATGCTGTCCCTGCACTCTTCAGCTTAAGACTAGCACTGTCCCACTTGAGCCACTGCACCACTTCCGATTTTTTGACTGGTTTATTGGACATAATAGTCTCATGGTCTTTCCTGCCAGGCTGCCTTTGAACCATGATCTTCAGCTCTTTGCCTCCTGAGTAGCTAGGATTACAGGGGTGAGCCACTGGTGCCCAGCTTTTAAGACAATTTCTGAGCACATTATATAAATAAAGTGGCCATATTTCCTAGATCTTATTAGACACTTCCAAATTCAAATATCCCATCTCCATGTTAGCTATAGGTTCTATGTCTCACTTTTGATTTGGGAAAAGATGGTCGGTCCTCTTATGTTAACAGAGATCACTTACAGCATGCAAAGCCAAGACACTACCAGAAATCATCACTGAAAAAGCCTGGTATTTCTATTGAGTTTGAATCAGAAGGTAAAATTACCTGGCTTGAAGTTGGTCACTCCAGGCCCAATGCTTTCCACAATTCCTGCACACTCATGTCCAACAATCACTGGGAACACACCATTCTTGAAATTAGGGTCAATATTAAGGGCATCAGTGTGGCAGACGGAAGTGGCCATTACCTACAAAGTAATTACAGACGAGTCATATTGCTTTAGTCACTGTTGAGATAGATGTTACAATAATTTTAGGTCTCATGTCACCTTGAAACATTACAGCACCCCTAGAACTTAGGAATTACATTTTGTAAAAAACCAAAAGAACAAATGAAAATAGACTGGGCAAAGCCGGGCGCTGGTGGCTCACGCCTGTAATCCTAGCTACTCAGGAGGCTGAGATCTGAGGATCACGGTTCAAAGCCAGCCCGGGCAGGAGAGACCGTGAGACTCCTATCTCCAATAAACCACCAGAAAACTGGAAGTGGTGCTGTGGCTCAGGTGGTAGAGTGCTAGCCTTGAGCTGAAAAGCTGAGGGACAGTGCCCAGGCCCACAGTTCAGGCCCCACGACCGGACCAAAAAAAAAGAAAATAGACTGGGCAAGTTTTTTTGTGTTTTTTTTTTTGTTTTTTTTTTGTCCGGTCGTGGGGCCTGAACTGTGGGCCTGGGCACTGTCCCTCAGCTTTTCAGCTCAAGGCTAGCACTCTACCACTTGAGCCACAGCGCCACTTCCAGCTTTTTTCTTTTTTCTTATGTGGTGCTGAAGAATTGAACCCAGGGCCTCATGAATGCAAGGCAAGCACTCTACCACTGAGCCACCTTCCCAGCCCCTGGGCAAGTTTTCTAACTGTCATTGTTGAAAAAACCTAAGATGTAGGATTGGTTGTTATTGTCTTCAGCAGAGGAAAAATGCAAGTAGTCAGAGCAGAATAAAGCCTATTAGGTAGAGAGAGAAGAAAGGTTCCATGGCTTGTTCAAATTCTGTTGAAACTACATGAAATAATGTTGAGGAAATACCATTTTTATAGTTAAGTGGGAAACATTGCCAATAAATCATCCAGAGTATCTTTGTGTAATTGTTCTTTAGTATCTGACAAAAAGGTTATTCCATTCATTCTCACATACAAACCTATAATTGCTTGAGCAACAATGAAGAACTTACCTGTGTCCACAGCTCTGCCTTTTCTTTTCCTCTGTGTGTGTGTGTGTGTGTTGGTACTGGGGCTTGAACTGAGAGCCTATTCTGTTCCTCACATTTTTTATGCATGGCTGGTAATCTACCACTTGAGCCAAGCTTCCAGTCCAGCTTATTTGGTGGTTAATTGAAGATAAGAGTCTTGAGGATATTTCTGCCTGGGCTGGCTTCAAACCACCATTCTCAGATCTTAGCTTTTGAGTAGGGTTTTAGATGTGAGGCACAGGTGTCCAGCTTCTACTTTCCTTTAATAACACTTTTTAATCGTTGGTAAATGGAGAATAACAAAAGCCCAGTTCTAAGTCAATTCCTTTGCTGATTGTCAGATTTTAAGCCCATTGTAAAAAATGAGATAATGCCTACTTTAATCTGGACCTATAAATATAACTCAAGTTATATACTATAACTACAGGTGGAGACTCCAAGGCCTCTCACTCATACCAGGTCAGAATAAACTGTTAGAAATCAAGCCTGCACTTTGGGTATAGGTATATCCACCAGGGAAAGTCCTCACTCACCTGAATTCGAACTTCATGAGCCTTGGGGGGAGCTACTTCAACTTCTTCAATAGAGAAGGGCTTGCCTGCTTCCCAGACAACAGCTGCTTTGCATTTAATAACCTGAAAGAGAGGGGAATGAAGGAGTGAGAGAGAGAAGAAATGGAAGTGGGGGGAAAAGGAGAGACACAGAGAGGAAGAGAGAGGCAAAGGAATACAGTATCATGAGGGGAAAGCGTCTATTGTAATTTGTTGATGAACAGTTTAGAAGTTTTTGGCAGATTGTTGTATATAATTATATTGTTTTGAAGACAAGGGATCTTCAGTTGCATCTAAATCAAATTTGATGTTATGGTCATTACATTAAATTATTATTTTTAACAAATGGTTATATTAAAAGTTTATTCTGATATAATGACTTGATTTTTCCCCCCTTCATTAAGAAAGAGTATGTATTTATAGGACTTAAAGATTTTGGTAAGTGACCAAAAATGATGTGTTGGCTTAACCAATCTCATTCCAATGTGAATGATCAGTTATATTTGTCAGAGCACAGATGTGTTTTACAGGTATGCTACTTGAGTTTAGTCTTCAGATCAGGTGTTCTCATAACCTGAGAATTCTTAGAGAAGAAAGTCTTGCCTAAAATCAAATGAAGTCTCATTTTGAACATAAACTCTAGGTAGTTCATCAAAAGTCTAAGAAGTGAAGCTTAAATAATTACCAAATTAATCAGTACAGTATAAATGAATAAGTACAGAAAAAATATGATCTCATTGTAAGAATTATAAAAAGGGCAATGAAAGAAATTAAATACTGAGGGTTTGCTGATTCCTAGATTAAAACTTTTCTGCTCTCAATTTTTATTTTGAATTTCAAGTATCTCATCTTTTAACCACTGAGTATCTATTTTTCAACCATTCAGATGTAATTCTGCACTATTTTTAAATATCATTACTTTCATTACAAATGACATTCACATTAATTACAGAAAGTTTCAAAATAAAAATAAAATATAGATGGAAAATAAAAGTATAAATGGATACTTTAAATTCATTTTATCTTTTCATTTTATTCTGTGTGTCTCCCTGAATAGGATCATATTGCAGATAATATTTTTAATCTATATTTATACACTATAGGTACATATTCTATTTTATGGTGATAGCATAGTTGCTTAAATAACATTTTGCTGTTTAAATAATATTTAAGTTAAAATATCCTTCTAGTAAACACTTTGGCAAATCTATACTTAATTCCTTAGAATAAATTCTTAGCATAGGGACTACTCATTTCCTTTTAATCAGCAGTAAATTGCTCTGATCTGAGGGTAATCCCTCAAATGCACAAACTGAACAGATACAGGTTATGTACTTACTTTTCCCTTGGTGCTCATTTCTCTTTCCCTTAGGGAAGCTTGCCTTGGAAATTTCTTTCTGGCGTGAGAAGCTGTCCACCTCTACCCAGAATACTCTGTGTCCTGCACTGAAAAGTCTGAATAAATACTAGTCCTGCTGTTTCCTCCTCCAATCACTTGCCTTTCTATTGCTTCACAGCTTAGCTCAGCATTCCCCACGTGATTTGTGTTATCATGTTTCAGCTGTAAACTTATTGCTCTGGAGAACTCCAAGAATTTTTTTCATCACAAAACTTAAGGTAATAAAGAAAAGTGCATGAAACATATTGGGCTGAGTTATACAAATAATTATTACGGGCATCCCCACTGCTCTAGAACTTCTTTTCTCTGTCTTTGAGAGTCATTTACCTGAAGATGGTATAGTCTTACTGTATATTTCTATTTCCCTATACAATAGTTTAATCTATTGAAAATGAATGTGTGTATTCTTTCCCGTGCTTCCCTCTGACCTGTTAGTGAGATGCTGCCTTTGTTGCATTTCATTTTCATGATTCTTGAATATTCTACTGTATGAATTGACTATTTTATTCTTTATTTGCTGAAGATGAGTCAGTGGTTGTGTGAGAGTTCTGTTCATGTTTCCTGATGCACACAGGTTTGAGTTTCCTTAGGCACTCTTTAGAACTAATACTCATAAGTCCACTGTTAAGATAATTAGCATACTAGAAAAAACCCAGTCACAAAAACTCAAAGTCCCGGAGAATGGTGTGGAGTCATTGCCGAAAAGCTCCTCTCAGTATTCCTTGGGAGTCTCTGCTTATCCTCTGGAACACAGGATTTTCTGGAACCTTTGGGACCAAAGCCAAGTACCCCTTATCTGCAACCCCTGAGGTGGACTGAAGTCTCCTGGAGTCACACTTGTACGGCTGTTTGTAAGAAGTGGAATGCCTCCTAACGGTTGGTAAGTATTATGACTAGGAATGGGCTCTCCAACTCTTTTTCAAAAATTAGTATTGTAGTTGTAGAAAGGAGCTGTACAACATGTTGGTTTATGCGTACCATGCATTTTGTGCTCCAACTTCGAAAGTCAAGGCCAAAGAGATTTACAGAGTGGATGTCCCTCACTCATGCTCACTTTGCCAGACTTAAAAAACACTTGATACTCTGGTGGTGCGTAAGGGTGTGCAAATGTATTTTTAATTTACATTTCTGTGGTTACTAGTGAGGATAAGCACTGGAGATGCATAGACCATACTGTTTTAAATTGCTTTTTAGCATGTGTTGATTTCTTACAGTACTCCTCTTAACTTTTTGCTTTACATAATTTAAAATTTGATATTAGGTGTGTGCAGATGTTACGCATCCCACATATTTTCTTTTTAACAGTTTTTTTTAAACATCTTTCCCTGTTAGTATTTTTTTTTAGTGTGTGTCATTGCTTTTCATGGTCTCATAGAATTTCACTATCTCCTCCAGACTTAGTTTCTAAATTATTCCTCCCTCCCTCCCTCCCTCCCTCCCTCCTTCCCTTCCTTCCTTCCCTCCCTCCCTCCCTCCCTCCTTCCTTTTCTTCCTTCCTTCCTCCTTGTGTGTTTCTTCCTCCTTCTCTCCTGCTCCTGCTCCTCCTCCTCCTCCGTTTCCTCAGCACTGGAATTTGAACTCAGGGCCTTTGTTAGCTACACAAATGCTTTACCATCTGAGCCATATCCCAGATCCTTTTGTTGCTTTAATTGTGTTTCAGGTAGATTCTTGCATTGCCTGCCCTCAGAGCTGGCTTCAAACTGTGACTCTTCACTTATGATCTGTCTCACAGATGGGATCAAAAATGGGATCAAAGTTGTATGCTAGCATTCTTTGATTTTTGTTTGAGAAGGTGTGTGCATGGGTTTCTTAGTATGTGTGTGTATATATATATTAGTGTGTATATTAGTATACATTATATTAGCATATATTTATAATATAATCACATTATATTTATATTATATAAACATATATTATATATAAAATCCAGGCTGGCCTAGGGAGGCGATCTTTCTTTCTTCCTTCCTTCCTTCCTTCCTTCCTTCCTTCCTT
>NW_012267338.1:8934482-8941538 GCF_000151885.1 Dipodomys ordii
CCTTCCTTCCTTCCTTTCTTTCTTTCTTTCTTTCTTTCTTTCTTTCTTTCTTTCTTTCTTTCTTTCTTTCTTTCTTTCTTTCTTTCTTTCTTTCTTGTTTCTGTGGTTTATTTAAGCCCAAATAAAAGGTGTATGTGAGGCATCTATTCGTTTTCTTCACTGTGCAGCCTGGCTTTGGGATTGGGATTGGTGACTCTGATGGCCAGCTGGGCTGCTCTTTCCACGATGGCTCTTGGGCTCTTGGAGGTAACATTGTGGGCAATCTCAGTGCAGTAAGACTTGTGGCACATGAGCAGCACTTCCAGCTCCTTGACGTTGTGGAGCAGGAACTTCTGGAATCCACTGGGCAGCATGTTCTTTGTTTTCTTGTTACTCCCATTACCAATGTTGGGCATCAAGATCTGGCCCTTGAATCTCTTCCGCACCCTGTTGTCTATGCCCCTGGGTTTCTGCCAGTTATGCTTAATCTTGACTGGTGGTGGATGTGCCGGAGCCTGCCTGCAACAAAAGGGAATCCTGAATTAGGGGCGAGGACGGAAAAATAAAGACATAAGACAAAGGATGGGGTCGGGAGGTCTGCAGCTCAAGACTGCAGCCCGTTTATTTTTAACTTTCCCTACTATATACTATTAGAAGTCAAGAGGTAACATAAGGTTACAATAGTCCAGAAAAACAAGGAAAATTTCAGTAAAAACAGTGCAGTAAAACAAGACAAGGTCAACTGGTAGAAAGTAAAACAAACTCTGCAGATATAGCAAAGCAATCCTGGACACCTGGTGTTTTTTAAGTAAGCCAGCTCCTTGTATGTGCCTTCAAGTGAGCACAGGGGTCAAGATGACCTTAGAGCTTTACTGTCGGCTCCCAACATGGATGAACTTCTTGGTCCCCTTTTTGATGATCTTGGGCTTCACCAGAGGTGAAGTAGCTAAGATTATAGGTTTGAAGACTGTCCCAACCTTCTTTGCTTCTAATTTCTTATTACCTACATTTAAGTTCTTAATTTATTTAGTTCCATCTTTATCATTTAATGAGACTGTTTTTTTCTTTGAGAATTATTAGTTGTCTCATAAAAACAAAACAGAATCAACCAAGCAAGTCCCAAACTAGCCTTATAGAAAATTCCCTTGTTTGGGTGGGGGTTTAGCTTGTCTAAACAAGTACAAGGCCCTGAGTTCTGATCCTCAGCACCACCACCACCAACACACACACACACACACACACACACACACACACACACAAAGTCTCCCATAACATCTAACTTTTCTAGCTTTACCCTTGTTCCATTTTATTTTTTTACTTTAATAAATATGAGTTTTAGATGGAGTTTCCAGTTGCTGATAAACATCTCTATTTTAACAGTGTTTATGTTCACAAAGCAATTGCATTATTTTCTCTCACAGCTTCAAAACAGCAATTTTGATTTCTTTGTTTTGACCCAATCATCTCTGTTTTTCCTTATAATTCTAAAACTTCCCCATCATCATATATCATTGAATGACAAGGTCTAAGTATTCCGTCATGTGTCTATCATTTTCTTTTTCCTATTATTATTAGGCCATACAAAATTTCTGGTTTTTATTAGTGTAACCACCATTTTCTGAGTTTCCTATATAGGCTTACATGCTGTAACAAACAATTATGCAATTTCCCTTCCCAAAGTAGCTGAGTTACAAGGTGGAGAGAGTGGCAACATGTTTTACCCTGAGAAAGAAATCTATTATTTTGTATCTTTTTTCTTCCCTGAACTCTTGTAAATTGTCCACTTATGAAACAGTATTCAAAGAAGTAATTGCTGGTGCAATACAAATCTAGCTACAAAGGTGAACACACCCAGTCATAAATGCCTGAATGTTCCACTGTAAACTCTTTTCTTTTTTCAGAAGCACTTGTTCCTTGTTGCTCACTACTGCTTTATTGCTTTAATTCAAAGTATGCCTTTTTTGTTGCTGTATCTATTTGCCTATACCTATCTACCAATCTATCATGTATCTGCCTATCTATCCTCTCTCTCTCTCTCTTTCTCTCTCTCTCCCTCTCCCTCTCTCTGACACCAGGACTTGAACCCAGGGCTTCAGGCTTTGGTAGGCTTTCTTGCTCATGGCTGGCACTCTACCACTTGAGGCAAGCCTTGAGTCTGTCTTTTTGCTGGCTAATTGGAGATGGAGTCTCTTGGCTTTTTCTGCCCAGACTGGCTTCAAACTATGATTATTGAGAACTCAGCCTTTTGAAATCCCATGTTTCTGTCTGATTCCCCTGTGGCCTTGTCAGATGTTTTCTGTAGCAAGATACAAGCACCCTTGAGAAACTGAGACTTCAGAAGTCTCACTCCTTGGATCTGATGTTCCCTTCTTAGACTGTGACACATGGTTTGCAGTTCTGTAATTTCCCCAAATCTTCAGCCAAAACAGGACCAGAATTTCAGGACCAGGACAGCAGAATCTAATATTAAATTACATCCCTCTATTTCCCAGAATAATTCGTGGGATAATTTTAGGGTCCCAATTCAAGTATAGTGAGCATGGGTCTTCTACATGGGTTTGCACCCATTGGAAGAGTGATCTTTTGAGTTTGTCATACATATACAACATACACAGACCTATATCCCAAGAATAAGCATTAATTGTCAGGAAATACATGTTCTAAAATTATATTGAGAAGAGAAGGAGAGGACCATTTAATTGTCACATTGGATGAGGCTGTCATGTCTTTCTTCCATCTGTAAGTTGTTTAATTTAGTGCTTGGGCTAGCCAGAGCACCAGTAATAGAGCTACTGACTCTTCAGTGGCACTTCTTTGTTTTCCAGAAAACAGACTCAGAAGTGCCCAGTCTGGCAAGGTCTCACTTGAATGCCAATTCAAAGGACCTTTGCTCCTGTTGTCATGGAGAAGGCAAAGGACAAACTTTTTCCTTTAACAGATTCATTTTTTATAATAGTTTGTTCTTGTTATATATATATTTTTGCTCTTTAAGTGATTATCTCAGAGAAAATCATTGCCGAGTTGAGCATGATGGTGCACACCTATAATGCCGGCACTCCAGAGGCTAGGGCAGGAGGTTGGCTTGAGAGTCACAAGTTCCAAGAAAGCCTAAGTTATGTAGAAATACCTGTCTCACAAAGAAAAAGAAGGTGGCTGGGAAAGTGGCTCAGTTGACTGCTTGCCTGGCTTGTATGAGGCCCTGGGTTCAATACCTCAGCAGCACATAAGCAGAAAAAAAAGCCAGAAGTGGCACTGTGGTTCCAGTGGTAGAGCGCTAGCCTTGAGCTGAAAAGCTGAGGGACAGCGGCCAGGCCCAGAGTTCAGTCCCCATGACTGGCAAAAAATAATAAAGAAAAAGAAAAAAATAGCATTATTGCCATCTCTCTTTATTTGGTAGGAATTAACTGTTACTCACTAGTGCCCAGTGACTATTATTTAATCAATTTAATTTAATCATTTAATTTAATTTAAACTTCATGAGGTAGATATTATTCTCTTTACTGTCAAATGAGAAAACATAGTCACAGTCTGGTATCACCCCCATTGTTTAGATTAGGGTTAGATTTGAAGTTTGTTTGATTACAAAGTTCATGTTTGTTGTCAAGCTATCACCACTTTAGAAAGTTTTTGGTTGTTTGATAAAATTTGGACTGTGTAGTTGTCCTATTATTGTCTGAGAATAGAATTTTGAATGCTGCGATATTTTTCAGTTTACATTTTTTTTTTTGGGTCTGGTCGTGGGGCCTGAACTCTGGGCCTGGGCACTATCCCTCAGCTCTTCAGCTCTTCAGCTAGCACTCTACCACCTGAGCCACAGCGCCACTTCTGGCTTTTTTTTTCTTTTTGCTTATGTGGTGCTGAGGAATCGAACCCAGGGCTTCAGGCATGCAAGGCAAGCACTCTACCACTGAGCCACCTTCTCAGCCCTCAGTTTACATTTATAATTCTAAGTTAATAATTGTTCAGTTTATGTTTATAATTGTAAGTTAATAATTGCTTTATGGCATTTATACTCTAGAACTTAGAATACAGGAGAAAAGATGGTTTTTTTCATTGTAGTAGAAATGTCTGTTAAGATAACTATTCATACTAGTAAATGGTTATTTGTACAGCTGGATACCAGGTAAATACAATTTGACCTTATTTTCAGGTTTCATGTTAAACATGACTTCTTCAAGTCTTGCAGGCTGGGGCAGAGCCCTTTGGGTTACAAACCATGTTTGTATTTCCTTCATAATCCTTTTAACATTTACTTTCAAGTCTGACCTGCTCAGAAATGGAGTCTATCTTACCCCAGCCCACATTCACACCCCTTTGCTATCTTGCTGGAAAGTGATCTGAGTCCTGACTCTTGTCTTTAGGCTCTGTTTGCTAGTCCTGTTTCTAGTAATACTATCTTAGTTTGGGCTCCCCTAGAAGCCCCAAATTAGACTTTTGAAAGTATTATGACTTCTAATAGCAATGTCTGCAGGGTGAATGGAACACTTTCTAGTAGCCTCGTGAGGGCAGGGGGACAAGGAAGTGAACGCTGCCATTAATGAGTGCATTTGTATTGTGTTAAAGTACATAGCATCAAGTTTACCATCCAACCCATTTCTAACCATCTTGACAGCTTGGCCATTTCAGGTACACTCAGGTTTGTGGAACTATCCTGCCATCCTTTCTTTTTCAAATGACATTGTATGCCCATAAACACTAACTCCCAGCTCCCTTCCCCTCCTAGCCCTTGCCAACTGCACTGTGGTTGGAACTCAGGGCTTTCCTTGTGCTTTCTATGTGCAAGTGCTGAACTTGAGCACAGTCCTCATTGCCTTTTGCTGTGTTTTGGTTTTGTGAGGTAGAGTCTCGCGTTTTTGCCCAGGCTGGCTTTGAACTGTACTCCTTCTGTTTCTGCCTTCCAAATAGCTGGGGTTACAGGTATGAACCACCACTCTGGACTCTCTTTTATATATATATATATATATATATATATATATATATATATATTCAAGAGTGATTTCCAAGTAAAGTGTAAGTACACCTCAAAGCACGAGAGGCAATTGGCTAAAAGTCAGCTGTCTTAATGAGAATAGTACACTTCAAGGGAGAGGTGAGCAGCTAGATAAGGGGCCAACTGTATGTTAGTTGTCAGGACTTGAGGGTCTTTTTCTTTGTTGTTGTTCTTTTGTGTGTAGGTACTGAGGCTTGAACGCAGGGCCTGGGTGTTGCTCTTTAGCTTTTTCACTCAAGACTGCTGCTCTACTCTCTGAGCCATAGCTTCACTTCTGAGTTTTTGCTAATTAATTGGAGATAAGAGTTCCCAGACTTTCCTGCCTGGGCTGACTTTAAATTACAATCCTCGTATCTCAGCTTCCTGAGTATCTAGGATTACAGGTGTGAGCTACCAGTGCCCTCCTGGCTCAGGGTTGGAGGTATTAATTCAGCGGTGTGATGTTAGTGAATGGGAATTGAATGAGACTCAATTCCTGTGGCCATCTCCAAATAAGCTGGTTATAGTTCCAAGGTTTTTCTTTTTCCCTCCTTTCCCTTTCCCCTTCCCTTCCCTTTCTCCTTTCCTTCCTTTTCTCCTTCCCTTCCCTTTCCCTGTCCCTTTCCTTTCCCTTTCCCTTCCCTTTCTCCTTTCCTTACCTTCCTTTTCTTCTTTCTGCCTGCCTGCCTTCTTCCTTCCTTCCTTTCTTCCTCCCTCCCTTCCTCCCTCCCTCCCTGCCTCCCTCCCTTCTTCTTTCTTTCCTGTTTTTTCGACAGGATGTGAGTATGTAGTCCAGCAAGGCCTGGGATTCACTATTATAGTAAAGACTAGCCTCAGACTATGTATCCTTCTGCCTCAGCCTCCTACATGGTGGGATTATAGGCATGAATCACCATGCCCAGATGAAAATCTTTTTTTTTTTTCTAATTGACTGATATACACAGCTTCTGAATTATTTTTCTTATTCTCACTCCGTGCTTTCTACACTATTCTCCATAGTGCTACCAATGATATTTTCTGATGTACAGGTTTGAATATGTCCATTTTTCCTTGAAACACTTTTGGTATTGTCATTGGGCTACAGAATTAATTTCTTGAAAACTTTATGTGGCCATTCCTAATCTATAGAATTCTTCTGCTTCTCTTAGATTCAGCCAAACCTCTCTCATCATGTGCATGATGACAGATTGCACTCTTTTAGCTTTAGTGTTACTAGGGATTGAAACTATGGCTTTGGTCACCGAGGTGAAGGCTGTACCACTGAGCCCCATCCCCATCCCCATCTCCAGATCAAACGCTTTAATCACCTTGAACTTCTCTCATGCAGTTACCAAGGTACTCAGTGTTTTCTTTTTATTTTATTTTATTTTATTTGTGAAAATACTGTACAGAGGGGTTACAATTGCATGGGCAGGATAATGCGTACATTTCTTACCAAGCATTGCAGCCTCCTCCTTTGTTTACCCTTCACATCACTTCCCAGCCTCCCCCCTCCCCCCCCATCAGTGTTTTCTTAATTGGCAAAAGCCGATGTCCTCACAGAGGCTTATCTCCTCTCTGAAGTTTTCTCTCATCTACAGAACTAATCTTTTGCCTCCTGTTTACTGTCTGGATATTCATCCTGGCATGAAGCTTCTGATATTGAATTTTTAGTATTTATGTAGTTCTCTTTAGATGTCAAGCTAGACCAGTGCCCATTATGGCATACACTTAAAAATGTGTTTTGCATTAATAATGACTAATTAAGTGACTGGCAAAGCTTATTAAAAAGACAAAGACAAACTAATGAACCTCTACAGGTGATGCAAGTCATGGGTGTGATAGGTTATCTGGGTTCTGAGTGCTTTTAAAGAGAAATAAAACACTATTTTGATGTTATAGTGTAGGTCAATGTTAGATCTCACCACTAGAAGGAACCCTATTTCAACTTACATCTAGTAGGAAATTGAGGGTGCTCAGCAGGTGTGCCAACAATAGAAAAGAGGTGAACAGACAAGAGCAAATTCATGGAGCATGATCAACATTTAGTAGCACATACACCAGGTGCCTGGACATCTGCATGTACATTAGGTGTTAAGAAGGGAGCTGTCTTTTTTTTTTTTTTTTTT
>NW_012267338.1:8943286-8976365 GCF_000151885.1 Dipodomys ordii
TCCTTCTTTCCTTCCTTCCTTCCTTTCTTTCTTTCTTTCTTTCTTTCTTTCTTTCTTTCTTTCTTTCTTTCTTTCTTTCTTTCTTTCTGTCTGTCTGTCTGTCTGTCTGTCTGTCTGTCTGTGCAAGTCTTGGGGTTTGAACTTAGGACTTGGAGACTGTCTGCTCAAGGCCTAGTGCTCTACCACTTGAGCCACAGCTCCACTTAGCAATAAAAATTTCATGGGGCTGGGAAGGTGGCTCAGTGGTAGAGCGCTTGCCTTGCATGCATGAGGCCCTGGGTTCAATTCCTCAGCACCACATAAACAAAAAGAAAAAAGCTGGAAGTGGCGCTGTGGCTCAAGTGTAGAGCGCTAGCCTTGAGCTGAAGAGCTGAGGGACAGTGCCCAGGCCCAGAGTTCAGGCCCCATGGCCGGACCCCCCCCAAAAAAAATTCATGGTTTTCCATTCCCATACTGGCTTTGAACTGTGAACCTCAGATCTTAGCTTCCTTAGTAGCTAGAATTGCAAGCATGAGCTATTGGCACCTGGTTGAATTCTGTTGGATATTAAAGGAAACAGCTAGGTGTTTGTAAACTATGGTATATCAACAAAGTGATAGACATCATCCCATTTGTTATTGTCAAAAGCTACTTCTCAGAGCAAGACAAAGAAAGGTCTTGAAGTATCTTTTTTTCTGATCAGAGAGTTCTTGTACAGTGAAAAATGAAAACATTTTGCAAGCTGGGAAAAGGGCTCATGTTGGAAGTGCATGTTCTTTAGTTTCCATATAGTTGACTAGAAGACAGAACCAAGCAATCCAACAATACGCTATTTCTGCAAAACCCTAAAGAAAGCAACCTTGGCATTCTGAAATAATTTCCTCACAAAAGTTCAGTATTCTTCTATTAATCATGTTCAGCCAGAAAAACAGCCAATGTTTTACTTCAATTTTTGAAATGAGCCTATATTACCAGGATTTGTAAATACTTTGTTTGGTAATTTATTTCAGATCCAAACTGCAAGATTTCACTGAAAGTACAAAGTTCAGTTTTATTGGGTAATGTATCCAGTCTTATCTCACTTAAATTTTCTGGCTTGTAAATAACAATTATCTGGCTGCCTCTTGTTATGGAGTAATTTAGTGAGAATTCTTTCAAAGTCATACTGTTCTGCCTACCAGAGAACATGATGTGAGGTCTAATGAACTTGAACATTCCTACCCCTAGCCTTGCTGGCAGAATCCCATGTCTATTTCTAGTTATGAATCTGTTCTCTGTAACTCCCTCCCCTCCCTTCCCTTCCACCACAGTGTGATTTCCAGTATTCTGTTGGTTTATTGGGGATAAGAGTCTCACAGACTTTCCTGCCTGGGCTGGCTTTGAACCAAGATCCTCAGATGTCAGCCTCCTGAGTAGGATTACAGGCATGAGCCACTAGTGGCTGGGTATCTGTAGCTTTCTTTAGTAGGTAGGTTCCTGGTCTCTCCAACTTCTTGGGGTGTTCATACAGCTTGGGCTTTGCTCTTACAGCTTCATGTATTGTCCTCTCAGGAACTTTTAGTAAGGTCTCAAAATCTACCTTACAGTCTGGCCTCGCACTTTCCTTTGAAATGCCAGTTTCCTCTTTTACTCTGTAATTCTTGCATTCTGCATGCATGCAAAACTAGTAACACATTGCCAAGGTATGCAACCTCCAAAAATAGCTGGGCCTCTTCATGTCATGGTTACAGAGTCCTCTAAATGCCTGGATGGATGCACATAGGGAACTAATTTCTGCAGAAACAAATTCTGGGGAAGTACTTCCCTAGGGAGTCCTGGGTGACTTGAATGTCTTCTCTGAGCAAAATCTTTCAAAAAAATTTAGTTTTATACTTTTGAGCCTGTGAAGAGTGAGGTCTAAAGCCATCAGGGCATCTTCCTGAAGTTTCCACCACTTTCTAATAGCATCCCCAGCTGGTGATCAAGTCTTCCAATGTATGAATATTTGGTAACCGTTTACTATACTCAACCCATCATATCCAAAATAAATCTTGTATGTTTAGGGTATGAGATTCTTTTTAATGTTTATTTAGTTTGCTGATCTCTCATTGAAGATTTCTGCATCTGTTTTTCTTTTTTTTAAATCAGGGATACAAGTTCTATATTTCTTTTATTATACTACCTTTGTTTTTGATATTAGAGTGGTACTAACCTCATAGAATTTTTTTTTTTTTTTTGGTTATGGGGTTTGTACTCTGGACTTGGATGCTGTCTTTCAGCTATTCAGCTCAAGGTGAGTGCTATACCACTTGAGCCACAGTACCACTTTCGGTTTTCTGGTGGTTAATTGGAGATAAGAGTCTTATGGATTTTTCTGCCTGGGTTGGCTTTGAACTGTGATCCTGAGATCTCAACCTCCTGAGTAGGTAGGATTATAGGTGTGAGCCACTGGCGCCAGCTAGAATGATTTTTAAGGTGTTCCTTCTGTCTAGGAAGAATTTAGGAACTTTTCTTCATGTAGGCTGGACTTCTGATAAATTCTACTAACATTTTTCTTTTTTTTGTATTTTCTTTTTCAAAAAATATATTTTTATTGTAAAGATAGTGTACAGAGGGGTTAGTTACATGAATAAGGTAATGTGTGCATTTACTATTGAGTACTGTTACCTCCTCTTTTGTTTTTCCCTAACATCTTTTCCCTCCCCTCTCCCCACACTTCCCCCCAACTCCCTCCCTTCCCCAACCTGGCCAAGTTATAAAGTTCATTTTCAACGTGGTGTTTGTTCATCTAATTGTTACAATGGGTCAACCTGTATCCTTATTTTAGCATTTTCTTATATCTCTTCCCCTCCCCAAATTAGAAAAATGTATATACAAGATGCAGGGCACCAGAATCAAATACTGTGAAAACAGGGGTTATACATTGGGGGAAGAACATACAAAAGAAACCAAAAAATCACATGGCACATTACAAGTACATTAGAAACAACAGCAATGAAGATAAAACCTCTTATGTCCCTATCTTGGGGTTCATTTCACTTAGCATCATCTTAGTCATATGTATATAATTTTGACCTTTTCTGCTTGTCCCAGTCATTTTTTAAAATGTTGAAGTGTCTTTTACTTCATCTGTGGGAGATGGTTAAACTGAATATAGTATTCTAACTGGCACTGTTTTCCTTTGAATTCTTTGAATATATTATGCCACTATCTGTTATATACCGTCTCCATTGTTTCTGATGTGAAGCCAGTTAAGCTTATAGAGACTGTTGCATAATTGAGGAATCACATTTGTCTTGCTGCTTAAAAATTTTTTTCCCTTAGGCTTTTTTAACTGTGGCATATTTGTAGAGCTCTTTGTGTTTATCCTCTCCTTGAATTTGTTTGGTTTCCAGGATGTGTAGATTAATGTTTATAAAGAAAAACATTTGGCCATTTATATCTATTTCTTCTTTAAGCATTTTCTACTCCCTTTTCTCTTTGTTCTCATTCTGGCACTACTACATGGATATTTAAGAGATTCTGCATTTGTTTGAGATTCTGTTTATCTTTATTCTTTTTGCTCCCAGGTATGATTTCATAATGTAAGCATGGCATGCCATGGGAAGAAGCAAAATAAACGCTTCAGGACATTTTCCAGGCACAGACACGAGCTCCTGTCTGGGAGAATGATCCACCAGAATACACCTCTGACCAGAATTGTTTAATAATTATGCAAACCTCTAACCCTCTACCCCAAATTCTTCATCTATTTAAACTTAAATAGATTGGACAGAGAAAGGGAATGGCTCAAGTCCAAGCTCAGCTCCAAGTTTGTAAATCTATCTAGCATGTTAAGATAAATAGAAAAGATGCAGTTCTGTTTGTAGCA
Source organism: Dipodomys ordii (assembly GCF_000151885.1). NCBI lineage: Eukaryota > Metazoa > Chordata > Mammalia > Rodentia > Heteromyidae > Dipodomys > Dipodomys ordii. The sequence goes on from NW_012267338.1 coordinate 8,947,116, forward strand.
GGATTGTAAAAGTGACTGTCGAATAGTTCTTTTTGAATCAGGATTAATAATCAAAAACTCTACAACACCAACTAGGAGAATTTAATTCAATGCATGTCAGGCTCAGACTTAGTCATCCCTCTTCTCACCCATCTTCCTCATCTTCCCCCTCAGAATATTGGTAAAAGTACTTCTGAAGCAAGATGGGAGGGAAGCATTTCACACAATACATATGTTTAAGATAAATACAAGTTGAAGCCTAAAATAAAACAAATTTAAAGTGTGATTATTAGCATTGATACAAAACTAATTTCATCAGTATTGTGCCCAAAAAGGGTTAGTTTTATAATAGTTTTCCTTCTGAAGATTCCACAGTATCCTTCTTCCAATGTTGACCTCACTGATAGCAATGGAGTCATCTGGGAGGTGAAGAAGCTCAGGGGAGCTCAGGAGGCTTGTGCTCCACCCTCAGCAGCTGGGATCAGAACAGGAGGACGCAGCGGAAGCTGAAACACAAAAGCCCTCAATATTGAAGCAGCCATTTGTTGGTCAGATGCAGACTGTAGAATAATGACAACATGATTATAAGAGAGAATTTTCCACCCCCCATATCTTGTCTCTACTTTTTTTCTCCCTCCACTGTTCAATAAAAAATCATTTCTCTCGACTTATATCAGTTATATGGGGAGAAGGGATTGCATGGTAACATTTTCATGCATGTCTTGTCTCCACTTTCATTTCTGCCCCTTCCCTTCTAGACACCAGAAAACGTCTCTGGGATAAAATACAGCAGGAAACTAGTAACTATGGGATCTGATTTCAGCAATGAGAAGCAGATACAATAAGGGGAGAAAGTTCCCTGAGTAGTGACAGGGCCCTCTTCCCTGTGCCACATCTGCTCAGACAGCCACTCACTGGTTTGCTGAAAAAAGGGAGTGTTTTTACAGCTCCGCTTTATTTAATAATTGTAGGAAGTGGAGGAAAGGCTCAAGTGGAAGAGGATAAGCCTTGAGCAAAAAGTAAGGGGAGGAGGCCCTGAGTGAAGCCCAATACTAAACACACACACACACACACACACACACACACACACACGCATACAAAAAATGGCTGCATGAAGACAAACATTATATTCTTCCAATATCAACACTTGTGTTTCTTTCTGATGGAATGCAGATAATTTCATATCTGTGTTACTCTTTTCTGGCTGATAATTAAATTATAATTCTATAATTCAAATGCCTATTCATCTATTCCAGAACTTGAACAGATAACAATGAAAGCTTTATTTTAACATATTTATATCATTTGTTTCCAAGTAGTCTAAAAAAATCTGGTTTGCATAGCAGTTTCTTAAGTGGGACAGGTATCCTGAGGTTTTTTTTTTTTTTTTTGGTTGGTCATGGGGCTTGATCTCTGGGCCTGGGCGCTATCTCTCAGCTCTTCAGCTCAAAGCAAGCACTCTACCACTTGAGCCACAGGGCCACTTCTGGTTTTCTGAGTGGTTTATTAGTGATAAAAGTCTCACAGACTTTCCTGCCCAGGCTGGCTTTGAACTGCGATCCTCACATCTCAGACTCCTGAGAAGCTAGGATTACAGGACAGCTGGCTTACAAAATGAGATGAGGTCTTACTAATTTTTTGCCCAGGCTGGCCTTTAACCATAATCCTCCTGATCTATGCTTCCCTAGGAGCTAAGATTACAAGCATGAGCTAAGTGCACCCTGTAATAATTTTATTATTGTTTTTTGCTTATGTGGTACTGAAGAATTGAACCCGGGGCCTCATGCATGCTAGGCAAGCACTCCACCCTATCCCAGTAATCATTTAAACAAAATAAAACTCTGTAACTTGTACACTCAAATAAATCCTTTGTTGTTATGTGTGAATACATAGACAAAGAGAAAATCCACAAAAAAACCCCACAAAAAACTGCCTCCAATTACTCCAATCAGCAGTCCTGAATATGGTATCAGCTAACAATAAGGTAAATTACCTTTTCTAAATCAAAAGGTTATGTTCTCTCTCCTAAGCTTCACAGTAACCTCGAGGTAACTTTTATTACTCTATTACTTTGATTACATGGACAACAAAATGGCCCATTAAACGATTATACTTAATCTTGAAACATCCCCTTCCTTATAAAAAGGGATTATAAGAAGAGAACAGGTTCAGAAAATTCTGATTTGTAACTTAATGGCTGTGACACTGAACAATTTAACTTCTGAGTCTTGACATTGTCATACTGGAAAACAGGAAAATGAATGATGGTGACAGGTAACGTGAAAGATGGGATGAAATAATTCATGTAAAAGTGAACACAAATACTACAAATACATCCTCTTGTTTTAAGAATAGCTGGATATGACTGGGAGAGAGTGAGGGAACAGAAGACACTGTACAAAAGGAAATACAGTCATTACCTCACTAATGTAATTGTAATCCCCTCTGTACATCACCTTTACAATAACAGTAAAAGTAATTAATTAAAAAAAGCTGCATTTGGGAGACTGTAGGAGGATGGGAAGTAGCAAGACAATCTAGGTTAGGTGGGAATATCCTGTCTCAAAAAAAAAATTAAAAAACAAACCAAAGTATAATAAAAGAACACCAACCTGATCTTCTGGCACACGTTTGTTTTAGGATTGAGACAGAATTTGCCCTCTCCACACTGTGAGATGTACAGTGGGATGACTGTATCTCCTGGAAAGCAAACACGCAGATATGATCCCGAGTTAAGAAATGTGATTCTATCAATACAGCAGCCTCAAACATTCATTCCTGTCTGCTGATGCAGTTCCACACATTCACATCAAGATCTGAAACTACTTACAGAATAGCGTTCTGACACTGACCGTGCAAAAAAAGTATGCTTCAAAGCAGGGCACTGGTGGCTCACACCTGTAATCCTAGTTATTCAGGAAGCAGAGATCTGAGGATCTTGGCTCAAAGCCAGCCTGGGCAGGAAAATACGTGAGACTGTTATCTCCAATAAACCATAAGAAATTCAGAAGAAGCACTGAAGCCCAAATGGTAGAGTGCTTGCTGAAGAGCTTAAGAGCTGAGGGACAGCGCCCAGGCCTAGAGTTCAAGACCAAACACTGACACCCTCCCCCCAAAAAGAAAAGTATACTTCAAAGGTTTTTATGTAAATAAAATGATTCACTACTGTACCTAAAAATCATTTTTTTTAAATTGCCAAGATTGGCTTTGGAAGTGTACTTAAAACAATGTCAAATATACAGCAAGCCTGCAGAATGAGAGGGGAATAAATCCCAATATCGTGCTTCCAAGATGAAGACATCAATCTTGATGATTTTCCTTGGTGATAACTATTCATACATAATCATCTATGCAGTGTATCAGAAAAGTAATTTCTCTATAGAAATGAACCAAAATCATGAGGTAAGTGGTTCAAATGCTTTGCTCACCTGCCTTTAGCTTAGTCACTCTTTGGCCAACACTTTCCACAATTCTAGCACTTTCATGTCCCAAGATCACTGGAAAACAACCCTCAGGATCGGCTCCACTCAGGGTATAGGCATCAGCGTGGCAGACAGCAGTGGCAATGATCTACAAGGAGATTAAAATAAAAGGCATCAGAGTGTGAGATCATGCAATTCAGGGAGAGTCGCCAAGTCGACGAAAGGTACTTTACCACACAAAGCATTCTGTTAACTTTGAGGGACATTTCATTCAGAGTTTAACTTCCTGAAAGTTAGTAGTGTTTGCAACCCAAGGAGTCCTCACAATGAATCCTGGTAGCATTTGCTGGTGGTGCATTTCTTTTTTTTTGGTGGTTGTGGGGCTTGAACTCTGGGCCTGGGCGCTGTCCCTCAGCTCTTCAGCTCAGGGTGAGTGCTCTACCACTTGAGCTACAAAGCCACTTCCAGTTTTCTAGTGGTTTATTGGAGATAGGAGTCTCACGGTCTCTCCTGCCTGGGCTGGCTTTGAACCGCGATCCTCAGATCTCAGCCTCCTGAGTAGCTAGGATTACAGGCGTGAGCCACAGGCGCCCGGCTTGGTGGTACATTTCTATGAAATGAAAAATGCCCCACTATTCTCTTTGTTTGTTCTGTAGGCAGGTTAAAGTAAGAGATGGTATTATGGGCACTGTATTTTCAGGTGTGAAAAGGAACATCATGACTTTCTCATTGCTGGTTTCCTGTAGGGAAATAGGATTTCTTATATGCCAGGTGTCTCCTGGAGTCTGGGTCCAAACTAAGAGCTTTCAGTCACAGCAGACCTTTTCTGCCACTAAAGATAAGTAGTGCATAAGCCTTTAACTCCTCTCTCTCTGGCTCTCAAGAATCTTATCTTTCTGAGCCACTAAAGCACAGAACTCTCAGAGCTCTTGCACTGCTCTGCTTCTGGCCTGCATGTGTCTGTGAAGTGTAACATTCTTTGCCACCCATTAGCTGTTTCCCAGGAATGAGAACTGAACCCATCCTGTTGCAAACAGCTCACCTTACTTCCCAGGACAGACACTGTCTTCATTGGTGGCAAAACTCACAACCTGCTTAATTTGCCAACTTAAAGAGAGCTGTGAGGGCTGGGAAGTTGGCTCAGTGGTAGAGTGCTTGCCTCTCATGCCTGAAGCCCTGGGTTCGATTCCTCAGCACCACATAAGCAAAAAGAAAAAAAAAAAGCCGGGAAGTGGCTGTGGCTCAAGTGGTAGAGCACTAGGCTTGAGCTGAAGAGCTGAGGGACAGCGCCCAGGCCCAGAGTTCAGGCCCCACGACCGGACTCCCCCCCCCAAAAAAAAAAGAGAGCTGTGACCCTTTTTCTCAAATGTAACCTTTTCATAGGATATTAAGGAAACACCCACTACTTTCAAGCATTAACTTTATGTCTAAAAACAAGTAGAGAAGAGAATGCTAAAAGGAACAAGTTTATAAATGTCAAGGCTAGAGCTGGCTGCCTTGTTCAAGAGACCTCTGTAATTTTCTTTCTCTTGTGAGGCTGAACAGCACAGGAACACAAATCCACTGATGCCTGGCCCTGCTGCCATGAATCACCCATCAAAAAGCTCCACAATTAAGGGACTTCATTTGCTTATTGCTGTAGTTCATCTGGAGCCTCCTTCCAGATTTTCCTGGGGTGCTTCTAACAAAACTGAAAATCATTTCTTATTCTATTTCTAATACAACATAGTACCTTTGAAATTATATATATATATATATATATATATATATATATGTATAAAATGCTGGAGGGAAATCCTGCAAAGATGAGCAGGGTTAAGAACAGGATGCTGTGATTCTAGGGCTGGAGAGACTTTCCATACCTTCTCCCTGACTCTGTCCTTTGAGACCAATTCTTTGTAGGCCTCAGTCTTACTCATCTCTACAGAGACCTCATTGTGAGTCTTTTCTGTGTCTCAGGTGCATCATTACCTTAATTCATACTTCATGAGCCTTTGGTGGAACTACTGCTATCTCCTCTATGGAGAGAGGCTTTCCAGGCTCCCAGGCAACTGCAGCCTTGCACTTGATAACCTACAGCAGGGGGAGGAGAAAAAGAAATAAATAAAAAACTTAGTGGGGGGCTGGGAAGGTGGCTCAGTAGTAGAGTGCTTGCCTTGCACGCATGAAGCCCTGGGTTTGATTCCTCAGCACCACATAAGCAGAAAAAAGCTGGACTGGCGCTGTGGCTCCAGTGGTAGAGCACTAGCCTTGAGCTGAAGAGCTGAGGGACAGTGCCCAGGCCCAGAGTTCAGGCCCCACGACTGGCAAAAAAATAAAATAAAATAAATAAATAAAATACTTAGTGGACAATTTGGGTACTGGTGAATGCTAACCTTTGAAAGTGTATCATAGTTTCACGGAGAGACATGTCCTTCTAAGGGATATGCAGAATTGTTTTAAGATTTCACATGAATAATATGCTTTAAAATAGTGTACTTGAGATGGCTACCTCTTCACTCTATAAAAGCCTCTCTCAGCTAAAATCTGTATTCATCAACTATTTAATGACTATAATGCATAAAGAAGAGCAGATGAGGTGGGCATGGTGGTGTTCACCTATAATCAATCCCATCTACTCTAGAGGTAGGGATGAGAGGGATTGTGGTTTGTGGCCAGTCTGGGCAGAAAGGACCCAACAAGCTATTAACATTAATTTCACTTGTTCTTTTGTATGTTGTTACTGAAAGAATTAAAACTATATATGCAGCTTACTTATCTACAGCACAGAGTAGCTAGTGGTTAGTGAGAATCACTACCATCATCAAGCACTGGTAAAGTTAGGTTTGGGTCTATTCACATGCTTCTGAAATGTGTTGGCAGAATCAAGGTCACAAATCCCCCGATTTATAGGAAACTTGAAAGTCAATAATTATGAGTGGAAGGAAGAACAGAAACATTGGGTGACACGTTTGGGAAAGCTCCACTTTTAAACTGGAGTGGAAGGTTGAAGAGGAGTTTGCCACAGAAGGTGATAAAACACCTACATATGCTGATTCCCCAAAGTGAGGTATCTAGCGCAGCTTTTGTCAATGAAGTTTTACATAAGGAAGTACAACAAAGTGTGGTGAAAAAAGAGAGGTGAACTTACATAGATACAAAAAGCAGCCTACATAAATAATGTAACTACAAATATTGCCTTTAAAATTAAAGCAGCAAAAGCTGCATGTTTAAAACTGAAAGATCTGTCACAATGTCTCATTTCTTTTCAACTTCAACATTTCAGAACCTCCTAGAAAATATCCCAAGTGTGCAATGTGATCAGCATCAGGAGGCTGATGGCCTGCCTTGCTTGTGTAATGTTTTCCAGGGCCCGGGGACCGAAGTGTGCCAACAGACCCAGGGCGCAGAACCACGTCGGCTCCCCACTGGGCATCCGGTGTTGACCACAAGCACATCGGACTTGGGAAGGCCGCGCTCTGACCTTTGCTCTGATGGGCGGAGAGCCCGCAGAGCCGCTGTGCAAGGCTTGCAGGAGGAGGCTGCTCTCCGGGGCCGCGGCCCCGCCGTCCAGGGACCTCGGCGTCCTCCCCAAGCAGCACAGCGACGAGCGGGGCGGACGCCGACGGCACGGCCCACCGCGGACGCCATCCACGGAGGATCGGGCCGAACAAGCGGGACGCAGAAGGACCGAAGGTTCGAGGCCCGCGCCTGCCGGCCCCGGGCTCCCGGCCCCGCTCCTCCCGCCCGACCCGCGCCCCGGTCTCCCGACGCTGCTGCAGAGAGCAGAGGAAGCCGCGTTGCAAGCCCGGGTCCCAAAGCCTCCCTTCCTCTCCTTCGCGTGCTGGCCGGGGATCCTGTTATCCAAGCCCGCGCGCTCCCGGGCTGGGGACCCGCAGCCACCTGTGCCCCCCTTCCCGCCTCGGGACCCATGGCGCGCCCCGGGATACCTGGTTCGCCATGTCGGGTCTGCGCAGAAGTCCCGGATGGACAGCCTGGGCCTGGGGATGTGGGCGGGGCAAGCGTGGAGGCGGGCCTGGGCGGTGCTGCCTCCCGCGGAGCATGCGCGGAGGCGGGGCTTGGCAGCGTGGGAGACGGGCGGGGTGGGGGGAACCGGAAGTGCGAGGTGAAAAACGTAAGTCTACCTGGTGCGAGCTTGTCTGAGGTGGCTTCCAGCCTGGCGGGCCACCGGCGACGCCTTCGTGGGTCCTTCGATAGGCTCATTGCAAGTCACCCTGGTTGGGAATCTCCCCATGCAGGGTCAGCCTAGGAACCGCGAGTGTAGAGGGGAGCTGTGGCCGGGCCCGCAGCACGTGACCGGAAGTCAGTCACTGCTGTGAGAAGCCTCCCAGTGGGACGCTCTGGGGAGGGAAGATGGTTTGCTGGAATGGTGCTGGCACACGGAGACGCTTGGTCTACTCTTCAGTCTTTCATGCTTCATTTCCTAAGTGATTGGTGTTCTCGAAGATTCTGTTCAAAGTTCCTTCTTCCCTTCTCTCCACACTCTCACCCACACGAGGACCTTTCCTTCCCTAGAGAGACAGGAGTAGTGACCAGATTATTGTCTCCACTTGTGGTGTCACTACTGTTAGATGTCTTCTCTAGTAGGAGATACTGCAATATTTCTAACTCAACGCGTCTATGATTTATCTTGTATTTATCCTTGAAGGGACTTGTTTCCCCTCCATGTCTCTGTACATTGATGGCATCCACCTTCTTCCTCCAGCCAGAAATCCGAGAGTCACAACTTCTCCTTCATTCCCTCCATCCTATCTGTCACCAAACCCTAAATACCTTTCACACCTTGTCTCCCCGCCTTCGTTCAGCCTCTGTTTATTTTTTGCAGGGTTGTGGAAAGAGCCTTCTATCTGAGGTACTTGATGACTGACCGTTAAAATCTAATGCGTTATTAAATGTTCTAAAACATGTTAATTGATGCCATGTCCTTTTTTCTGCTTAAAGTTTTTGAGTGAGCTGTGTTATAAACAAAATGTCACTATTCTACTTTAAATTCTTCATGGACTAAGAGATAAAATCTAAACTCTGTCCTTAGCCTAGTCAGCCCTGAATCACCTCATTCTGTTCTTATTTCCTGCTATTCTGCCAGACAAGTCCCTCTGTAGAACATTTGTCATTCTTTCAAATGACTTTGCTTTCTTGTATATTCTGGTACTTCTGCTTGGGATGTGGGAAAAAATTCTAATGATAGACCTTTTAGCAGTGAGTTATGTTTCTTTTTCCTATTGAAGACACATCATTTATCTTCTGGAAAGAGACCATTGAGCTTTTATGGTACTGCTGGTTGTGGTCTGACATGTAAGGAGATTAGTACAATCTCTCCAGTAAAAGGCTGAATGAACTGATTCAATAACAATTCTTAGATCTGTAAGAGAAGTGAGGTCACAGGGGAAACTGTTGTCTTCAAAATTAGAGAGGCAGATGGTTCCAAACAATCATATTTACCTGAGGTAAAAACACATCACTGCTGGGACCAGTACTGGAGTTGCAATGTAAATGATGAACAGCTAGAGTCTACTTGTGATCAGAGGAAAGTTAAAAACCACCAGGGGACCTATTCATGGAGGAGGGCAGGCTCTCATGATTCATAAGTGTCACCTCCGTAAGTCCTCACAGTGAAGATTGGAGAAAAATCTCATCCCTTTCCTATGGGGAGTTGGAAAGCAACTTTTTTTTGTCAGTTAGGTGGTGTGAACACTGACCCCACGTGAACACTGGCTTCATGTGCTGTCCCTGAGCATTTCAGCTCAAGTTGAGCACTCTACTACTTGAGCCACAGCACTACTTCTGGCTTTTTCTGCTTATGTGGTGCCAAGGAATCAGACCCAGGCCTCATGCATGCTCTACCACTGAACTACCTTCCCAGCCCTCAAAGCAACCATTTTGAAATGTGCCAGGAAATTCTGTTCTTAACAAGGCTTGCCCATGGATTTTACCACTGCAAAAGGAGTATTAGAGGTATTAGAAGAAGCTAAGCCCTCATGTTCTATCCATCATTATCCCTTATTTCTCCACGCCTGTAAAATAGATTAAGTTTTGAAGAGTAATTACAAGTTAATTCTGAAAGGAGACAGCTTAACTACCATAATTTGCAGTATATTTTGATAATGCATATAGAAAAAAAATCTGACCAGTTTTTGTGAGAATAATTTCTGTGGGAATTCAAGGACAGAACATAATTTTAGGTGATATTAGGAGCGCTGTGGGTGCTTTGTGGCACAGCTGTAACATGAATGGTTAAAATAATCTATTTATACATAGAAACACAACCTCACTAATGCACATTGAATGAAGTTGAGCTCTCAGATCTTCTGGTGATAATGTAAAGGAACGAGTATAAAGAAAAATGATTACTAAGGAAGAGGAATGCTGGAAATAATCTGCCATGTTATATCTGCTCACTTATTCCATTTACTTCTTCCTTAAGGGGAAGGTGAAAGAGCAAAAAGTAAACATTCACACAAGTATTGGGAAACCTATTGTGGAGGAAGAATGTGGTGACTAATTTTCTCTCTGGGTTGGTAGGATGCTATGGTTGAGATGGCTGTCTGGTTTTACCCAGGGTACCAGATCCTGGGTTAGTCATGACCAACTAGCGAGGCAAGAGAGGCAAAGTAGGCACCCTCGCTTGTCAGGCAGCAGGATCAGTTTGCCAAGTAGTGTTATCTGATCTACCATGATTTTTGAGAGTGGCAAAAGTGCTGCTCCATGACACTAGTTTCTGCCATGGCTTTATCTTTCCCACAGTAGTTGCAAGACATCTGTAGCTCTAGCCTGCAGTATCTTTCCATGATAATATCCTGAGGCAGGATATAAAGGGTCTTTACCATTATATTTTTTAATTTTTTTGTGAAAATACCATACAGACAGGTTACAATTACATGGGCAAGATAATGAGTACATTTCTTATCAAGCATTGTTGCCTCCTCCTTTGTTTCCCCTTCCCATTCCTTCCCATACCCCCTCTTTTTTATTTTTATCGAGAGTGAAATTACTACCCCTTCAGCAGCCTTCCTGCCTGCCTTCCCCCCTCCCTCCCTCCCTCCATCCCTCCCTCCCTCCCTCCCTCCCTTCCTTCCTTCCTTCCTGTTCTCATAATGACAACAACAGTCTCAGGCCTGTTCCATAGGCTAGTTAGAAAACAGTGTGTTTCCTGTAATACAAGTTTCACTCAATAATGTGAATAAATTCTATCTTGCCTGTCTCTGGGTGAATAGCTGGAAAACCTCAAAGGCAGCTTATGGCATAGTTAAAAATGTTTGAGGAGCAGAAGAAATAATACATGAAAGTGCTCATTAAAATGTCAGCATTGGATACCAGTAGCTTATGCCTATAATTCTAGGTACTGAGGAGGTTGAGATCTGGAGGATCTCAGTTCAAAGCCATTCTGGGCAGCCATATCCCTGAGACTCCATCCTCAAAACTATCCAACGAAAAGCTTGACTGGAGGCATTGCTCCAGCGAATGGTAGAGTGCTCTTTGTGAACAGCCATGAACCAGAAAGCCTAGTAATTACAAGGAATGGAGAAGATAGCATCTAGGAGATGAAGAAATGAAGAATTACAAGAGGGAGCTATAGCACACTTTGAAAACAATCTGGTGGTTCAATTTTGTGCACCTTTGCAGCTTAAATATGTGTAATAATTTCAGATCCAGAAAATTCAGAATCTGATTATTTTGTGTATTTAATTATTTTTTCCCTGAAAATTTCATAGTTTTGATATGGAAAATGTATTAGAAAAATTCTATTCTAAAAACTATGAACTATTTACACATTCATGAGGATAAACTTTTGATATTAAGAAGTGTGTACAGAGTGTGTTTGAATGTAGAGATTGTTCTAATTTCAAGGAGTTTACAAACAAATGAAAAACTACAAAATCAGCATATGCTTTAGCAAAGAGACAAGAAGTCAAAGCATATCAGGTCATGAAAGTAGCTTTATGGCTGAGAGGAGTTGAAGAAGAGGTAAATCCCAAACTGATCATAGGAAATTTAAAAAAGCAGAGGAGAAGAGGCAGAGGATGAGGAGAGAGAAGACTACCACCCAGAGAATAGTGTGAGAAAGGCAACCAATGGCAGGGTACATCTTAGTCTCCATAATACCAACACAAGCAGCATCTACAGATGAACTGGCTTCTATTTCCAAAGAAATAAAATCTTAACTAAGCAGCAATGTGAGTTTCTGCTTTGTGTTATTACTACTCACATCAGCTAAAACTTCAGAGATGGTTTTCTCTCAGAGTTCAAAATGTAGACAAGTTTTAAAGAAAACAGGTAGATTTAAGCAACTACTCCAGGTTGGAAGCTAGTAACTTTTACTCTGACCTGAATTATGTAACTCTTTTGTGAGCAGCTATTCTAACATCTATCATGGTAAGAGAAAAGTCAGACTTGCTCCTCCTACATTAGTCTTACTGTTGAATCTTATAAAATCATAAATGTCTTCATCCTCTATATGACTTTATGGTAATGCACTGTTCTTTTTGGTTTGTGTGTGTGTTTGTCTTGGGGCTTGAACTTAGGACCTGTGTGCTGTCTCTGAGCCTTTTGCCCAGGCTAGTATGCTACCATTTAAGCCACAGTTCCAGTTTTAGCTTTTAGTGGTTAATTGTCGCATAGACTTTCCTGTCTGGGCTAGCTTCAAACCCTTATCCTCAAATCTCAGCTTCCTTAGTAGGTATGATTACAAATGTGAGCCACTGGAGACCAACTTGCTTTGTTCTTTGTTACTTTTAGTTGAATATAGTAAGAGTGATCTGCAAAGCACTACACATTACAGTTATGATAATTATCAAAGATAAAATGGAAGATATTTTAGGAAACAACTTTCAGAGTATAGACTCATTTTTCTTTAAATAAATTTTTATTAATATAGGTTCTGGCATCTCATTACTTCTGGTTATAGTAGTGGGGACATGAGAAGATGACACAGATTAAAAAGGAAAAAATCTGGCAGTTTATTTACAAAGAGTGCCTTTGGCTTATTGGAATACAAATCATATAACAGTATTTTATATATGCATATGATCAATATAGTGATAAACATAGTGATACTTTCCAGTAAGATTTTTTTTCTTTTTACTTTTTGTCAGTTGTGGAGCTTGAACTCTGGACCTGGGCACTGTCCCTGAGCTCTTCAGCTAAAGGCATTCACTCTACCACTTGAGCACAGTGCCCAGTAAGATTTTATTTTATAGAAAAATTTCAACATAGAGAAAAGTGAAGAGATTAGTATAATAAACCTCCATATATTCATTAGTGAACTTAAAAATTATAAACATAAAAATCCAGGTTTATTTATTCCTGCATTCTTTCTCCCCAAAACTAGTTTTAGACAATTCCTAGACACCGTGTGAGTCTATTCTTGAACACTTTTGCTATCATTGTTAACACAGGTAAGTCTGAAGACATTTATGTTTTGTTTTGTTTGTTTTTTTTGGGGGGGGGTCCAGTTGTGGGGCCTGAACTCTGGGCCTGGGCGCTATCCCTCAGCTCTTCAGCTCAAGGTTAGCGCTCTACCACTTGAGTCACAGTGCCACTTCCGGCTTTTTTCTTTTTTGCTTATGTGGTGCTGAAGAATCGAACCCAGGGCCTCAAGCATCCAAGGCAAGCGCTCTACCACTGAGCCACCTTCCCAGCCCTGAAGACATTTATGATTACAGATTCTTCTACTATTTTTTGTATCTTTTTTAAAAATCAATTTCTTGTATCACTCATATCTCCCAATTTTTTTTTTGTCAGTCACGGGGCTTGAACTCTGGGCCTGGGTGAGATTCTTCTATTATTAAATGCTATTTTATGCTGCGATATTAACTGAGACTATTTCTTACAAGTCATACTTTCCTTGATTTATCATATTAATCAGACAATCATATCTTCTAAATTGTTCCTGGGGTCTTCAAAAGGTCAGAATTGTTCGGATGCTGTTAATAAAAATAAAGCAATAATAAATTAATTTACCTGAACAATTTACCCAAAGCCCACAAGTAATATTTGCTCTTTCAGTTCAGCGTTTGGTCTAATCTTTCTTCATAGTCATTTAGGAAATTGGGATCTCATTTGAGCTGTGGAGTTCCTGTTGCCTTCTGGTGCTGTTGATGAGTAGGGCATACCAAGGAGGAATGAGGCTAGTCACTGCTCTTGGCTTTCCCTTTGCCAAGGCAAACATGCTCATGAGAGGAATTTGGTGTGTTGGGATGCTACTTTCTGACAACCCAGATGTTTTCAATCCTTGATAACTTCAAAGTGTGGGAATTTAGAAGGGGATAAGCCTCAAGGACAGAGAATTCCTTATCTCAGACATTACTGTAGACTTCCTGACATCAGCAGGGTACCATGCTTACATGGAAGTGACATCTTTGTGTAGTAGGAGAAACTGAGTCTTTTCCTCGTCACAAGCCAGGGTAAACAGATGTGTGTCCCATCTCCCTCCATCTACTTCCCTGCTTCTGTGCAGTTGTGGAAAGAGCATCTGTACCCAAATGGTGAATATACCTGGGAGGACCATTAAGTTCCTTTCCTGATGCTACTTTTCCATCTGTGTGGACAATCAGGTGGTTTCATCTGGGGGCCAGCTAGGGAATAGGAAGTATAGGCTTCTGCTTCAGTGCTACTTATGAGGGAAGCCTTCTTGCAGAAATGGAGACCTGCCAACTTACTGATAAAGTGATGGAACATTTACCATTTGTCTCCCACTTAGCATTCCCTGTGGTACAGTCTGTGACTGAGATCTGTAGGTTAAGGGGTCATGGTAGAGGAGCTATGAACTTCAGGCATAAGGCTCCAAACCCAGACCCAACTACTAACTTGAAGAACACACATTCTGAGCTGTAGTGAGATGTGCATATTATTTTAGGGCTTATTATGTTAGCTTAATAAAGTTTATATAGCATAGTTTAAAGATATTCTTTATTTTTTCTTTTCTTTTGATAGAGCTACTTTTTGTTATGTTGTGGCTTTCTCAGATTTCTTCTCTGTGAAACAGCCTGGGTACTCAAACCATAGACCTGTTTTCTTTTTCTAAAACATTTATTCTCTTCTGTGAACTCCTGTCATTTTTACCTTCTCATAAGCTCCTCCTATGTCCTTGCTAGGCCTTCAAGTTTCCTTTTCCTCCTTGCCCTGTATTTCCTATCAGTAACCTGAATCCTCATTTTTTTTTTTTACTGTTTACTTCTACCAATCAAGGTTATGCTTGAACATTTTAAGTAAAATAATTGATCCTAATCTTACCCACATCCCACTCCTAGGGTAGTGTTCAGTAGGAACATGCCTATAAATCAGTTCCTAGGACCCAAGACAAGAGAGCACCTGATAGCTAAAATTGTGGGTCAGAAAGGGTCAGAGCAAGATAATGACAGAGTCGAAGGATCCTTCACCAGTCTGACACCTGCCACTGTGTGCTCACATCCCTGTGGTGTCAAAGGGCGTGTTCATGTAGGGCCTGGTGTGGACACTCCATGTCAAATTGCAGAACATATGCATTCTAGACTCAGGAGTGCACTGAACCAGAGGGGTCTAACATTATATTGAGAAGCCTCTCCTTGTAGGGGATAATGCCACCTAGTGAACACTGGTGAAAGGCAAGCACACACCAGTTTGTACTAGTGCTCCACATCATACTATAGGTAACAGGGTGCCTTACAGAACTGACAGCTACCCCTCTCTCCTCCCAGCTCAAACTGGCCATTGTTTAGTCGATGAAGCACATTTAGAAATTACAATAAGAAAAGTCAGAAAAGGAAAATGGTGAGGGCTTACATGATACTAAAAAAAGACATCACAAAGGTTTCTAAACTACTCAATCATCTATCTAGTGATTTACCTTTTTCCTTGGTTCATTAGGTCGAATGCCTCATTGACTTGGTCAAAAGGTAGGTTGTGGGTCACAAATAGATCCAGATTGAATTTCTTATTCATGTAGTCGTTAACCAACTTTGGTACAGAATCTACACTCTTCCATCCTGTAATTTGGCCAAAATACCAAATAAAAAGATGTCACATGAAGTAGTTTAATAAGCGAGTTAAATGAATTAATATTAGGTCAGTTTGAAGCAACCCAAGTTTCAAATACATTAAACACCTTCTCCTCTTTAATTCTGTGTACACCTTTAATATTCTATACTCTCTATATAGCTTTAATTTTTTATCTCTAGTTTTTTCTTTATAAGAAATATTCAAACCAGGTGCCAGTGGCTCATGTCTGTAATCCTACTCAGGAGCTACTCAGGAGACTGAGATCTGAGGATCGCAGTTTGAACCCAGCCAAGCAGGAAACTCTGTGGGCTAAACTACCAAAGAAAAGCTGAAAGTGGAGCTGTGGTTCAAGTGATAGAGCACTGATCTTGAGCAACAAAGCTTAGGGACAGTGCCCAGGCCCTGAGTTCAAGCCCCAATATTGGCATGCATGCACAAGCACATACCTGCATACACTCACACACATATACACACACAAGATTATTTTCTACTCTGGATAGGGAATTACCTCAATTAGGTCAGTGTTTACTTTCTGCTTCTCTATGTTGGTTCATTTGAATGCAACTTGAATTTTAATATGTCATTTGTGATCATCTTTCTATGAACATTCCATTTACTTTCATATAATGAGTAGTTTTTATATAGTCTTTTAAAATTTTTTATTTTATTGTAAAGATGCTGTACAGAGGGATTACAGTTACAGGAGTAAGGTAATGAGTATATTTCTTGTTGAGCATTGTTGCCCCCTCCTTTGTTTTTCTCCAGATATGTTTTAGGTTCTCAATTTTAAGCAGATGATTCAATAATCCTCAGTCTAACAATTTCTTTCTTTCTTTTTTTTTTGTCAGTCATGGGCCTGAACTCTGGGCTTGGGCGCTGTCCCTCAGCTCTTCAGCTCAAGGCTAGCGCTCTACCACTTGAGCCACAGCACCACTTCTGGCTTTTGCTGCTTATGTGGTGCTGAGGAATTGAACTCAGTGCCTCATGAATGCAAGGCAAGCACTCTACCACTGAGCCACCTTCCCAGCCCAGTCTAACAATTTCATACTGCTACCAAGAAAATTAAAATCCATGAAGGTAAAAAAATACTAACCTCCAAAGAATGTTGCATTTAGAGTACGGCCCATTATTAGCTCCTCTGGAGACACGTCCAGTGCTTTGTCACCAGCCTTCACTCCGACCAAAGTACAGGTTCCCCCACCTACTGATGTGGAGTCCAGAGCTGCTCTCTGAAGGGTCAAACACAAAAGATTTCTAGAGTCAGTAGAAGAGCAGAGCATGAACTCCAGTGTGGAAATACATAATATTTTAGGGAACATCGTTCTCATCACAGTTCTTCCTGGGTTTTCATTCTCTCTTCTAGGGATTGCACCAGTCAGATAAAACTCAGGGTTGGACACATTACGAAGTCCACTCCTGGGGATGTTGAATTTTATTCTTTATCTCTTCTTTAGAGGCGTGTTTAGGAACCAGGCTGAATGAAGGTATAAGTGAAAAGGAATGAAATCACAACTAGTTTTTATTTTTATTTTTTTGCCATGCTTGGGGCTTGAAGTCTGGGTCTCATCTCTGTCCCTGAGCTTCTTTTGCTCAAGGCTAGCATTCTACCACTTGGCCCACAGCACCATTTCTGGCTTTTTTTGAGCAGATAAGCGTCTCACAGACTTTCCTGCCTGGGCTGCCTTTGAACTGCAATCCTCCGATCTTTGGCTCCTGAGTAGCTAGGATCACAGGCTTGAGCTTCTGGTCCCTGACCACAACTGCTTTTTGTAACTCCCACTAACGAAACAAGAAGAATGCATGAACAAATAATTCATTTTTATAAATTCATTTTCTTTCTGTATGGGTATTATACTAGAGTTTTGTATTCAGGTCCTTGCACTTGCTAGGCAATTGCCCTACCACTTGAGCTATATATACTTCCAACTCTCTTCAGTTATTTGATCATTTCATAAAAAGTCAGAAAGCAAACAAAACAAAAAATTCCCCTCAGTTTAGTGTCTTTGAGCAAATGTATATTAGGTGAATATTTGGTGAAGAATAATGCTGGGCATTATAGCAATTAACTTCTGTTCATGGTCTATGTGTTATAGTTGACATTTTACCTTATTTTATTTAATAGTCAAAAGGGGCATTTTCTTGGCCAGATACAAATGAATAAACCAGACCAGTGTGGTTGCACAAGCCTGTGATTCTAGTACTAGAGGATTATGCCAGGAACATTGTGAATTCAAGGCCAGTTTGGCTACACAGTGACTTGAGGCCAACCTAGCTACAAAACAAAAATGACTTTTTTTTTCCCAAAGGAGAAGGGACAGGGGACAAATACAGCCAAGTTATTAACTGTTCCTATGTGATAAAGAAAGTAGGCAATGTGAAATGAGCCTGGTGAGAGAGAGCAGATGGGATGGGGAAGAATGATGGAAGGGTGACTCTGAACAGAAGTACTGGGCACCTCACTGGACCCATGAAATCTTAACCTCTTGTACCACCTTATGAAAATCAGAAAAAAGTAAATAAAAAAGAAATAGGAAAGTGGAAAACACAATTGAAAATTATTTTCAGTCTAATAATATGTTATATTGAGCAATTAAAAGGGATCTCAAATGAAGAGGTATGGCCCAGTTTGTGATTGTTACTGGCCCAGATCCTCAGTCTGGCTTCCTGTCTTGCCATGTGACTTTTTCCTCATACATATTCCCACCCAGATGCTGTCAGCCCTGAGAGCCATCCTGACTTTAGACAGCCTTGTACAGTTTGGACTTCTAGCCTACATAACCATACACAAACCTCTTTTCTATACAAGTGCCCAGTCTCAGATACTTCCTTGTTGGTAACAGAAAGAAGATGAATACAGGACATATCAGTGGGCATGGAAGGCTGAGGGAATGGTTAAATGAATTATGGCTGACAGTTCTTATTTTGTTTGAAAAGATTAAGAAGGAATAATTATACCAACTACAAGCAGCCCATCTTCATCTATCATTTGATGATTAAAGAACACATTGAAAACACACAAGGAAAAAAATGTACAAACCATGTGTTGATATCCTCCTATACACTCAATGGCAAAGTCCACCCCGCCATTGGTCATTTCAATGATGACTTCCTGGATGGGTCTGTCTAGCTCTCTAGGATTTAGACAATCAGTTGCTCCCAGGGCTTTGGCGCGAGTAAACTTCTCATTGTTGATGTCAGTAACGATGATTCTGGAAGCTCCTGCTACTTTACAGCCAATTACAGCAGAAAGACCTACACTTCCTAGGCCAAAGATAGCACACGTAGAACCAGGGGTGACCTGCAGGCAGAAAAATTATAGAGTATAACTTTTATAGCAGATGGCTCCACAGTTTTAGTTTCTCTTAAAGGGTAGGGTGAGGTGAAGACTCCAAAATACAAGCCTAAGACTGCTTGTTATAAAACTATATGATACATTCAATGAAAAAAATCTGCCAATATGAAAATCAGTGCATTACTTTCTAAGTTTAGAGAATTATTTAAGGGCCATGAAGATGATCAGTTCATAAAGAACATTTCAAATAAAAATATTTCCCTTATTTTACTTTTCAGTGTGGTCAGAAAACAAAGTCCGCATATTTTAAGGAGGTAATTTTTTGCCCTTTAAAAATTAGATCTGGCGTGATTGATTCACTTATGATTCCAGATAACTGATTACTTTAGAAGATGGAATGGAATCCAGATGCCTTGCCTGACAATGAAGAATCTGAGAGGTCGAGGAAGTCTTCCCTGCAACATTTGAGACATTCGCTTAGGAGAAACTTTCTCAATATCTCTCATATCTAGCTTAAACATCCTGGTAAATTTTTTTTCTAATGTGGGATTCCAGAGCCATATCTTGCTACCATCAGGAGTGGCAGAAGATACAGTCACTTGTACTCATAAAGGGATGGGAATCCAAGATAAATTATTATTGATTGAACATAAATCCCCTGCATTAGGGAGGAAGTAGGAGCCTGAATAGTTATGTTGACGGTTTCTATGGTTTCTGTTGCCTTTTGGGTCCGTTGTCCTGAGATAAGATACTATGAAACATATTTGATCAGGCTTTATCAGGATGATTTATAATCTAGCAGGCTGGTATAGCATCTAACATGAAACAGGTGCTAAGCCTATACCGGCTAGGAGGCCAGCTATTTTGCACAGGTGCTATAATTATTCTTACAAGTATTACCAGTGGGTATTTTTCTAGAGAGTTTAAATTATTTATCACAAAGTAAGAAACAAATAGCCAAGATTTGAAGATAATTAATGCAGGCTTCTTAACATTACCTCCAAGTAATCTCTGTTTGTATACCTTGGACCTTTTAATGATTTACCTTGGCAGTATTGATTGCAGCACCATAGCCAGATGAAAAACCACATCCAAACAGACATGCACGCTCTAAATTTGCATCATCATGTATTTTGGCAAGGTTGACATCAGACACCACAGTGTACTGAGAGAATGAACTGACTCCCAGGAAATGGTAAACTGGCTTTCCTTTGCAGGTAAACCTGCTGGTTTTGTCTTCCATTAGTTTTTGATCAGCAGTAGGAGTTTTAAAATCACTAGACAATTAAAAAGAGAGAGGGGCGAGAGATACAAAGAAGAAAGTAAATAGGATACTGCTCACTTAAAAAAAGATGTTGGTTATTATCTATCATGACAATTTTATGGAATTCACATGGAGGAAATGGTAAACTAAAGTAGTAATATATAGTCTTTTGGATGAAATTTAAAGATCATAGCAACAAACTTTTGTGGAATTATTGGTATGTATTAATTCACATTTTTTTTATTGGGGAAAGTTCAGTTATAAAAATAGAAGAGTATAATGAAGACTGTGTGTCTGTTCCTGGCTTCAGTAACAATCAACTCATAGGCTGTCCACAATATGTATGGAATGTTTTAATATGAATTCCAGACATTACTATTTCATCTACACTGAATTATTTCAGTATATATCTCCAAAAGATTATTTTAGCTCTTCATATTACATATGGTTGCTAAGTCTCTTGGTAGCTTCTCTTCTCCTAGGTTTTCAATTTAATTTTTTAAAAACAAGTCATTTGTCTGAGTGTTCTTTCTAGGGAATTTTTCTGATGTATCTGAAATTGTGTTTAACATATTTTTCTGTTAACATGTTTCCTCCTAAACTAACACTTAGGACCTAAACACTTGATCTAATTAAAATCTTCTTTTGGGGAGAAGGAGGTAGGCAATGTGATGAATTTCATCTGGAAGGACACAGATTCTGATCATCTCATCATTGCCAAATCTATTATTTCATTAAAGGTTTGCAAAAGAGTGTGGTTTTAGCTTTTTGAACAATGATAACAGCCCTGCAAATCAGATGTTATTACTATCCTCATGTTATAGGTGAGGAAACTGAAGCACAGAAGTAGTACAAGCATTGTATAGTGTTTGTTGTGGTTTTGTTTGGTAGTAAGGATTGAATTTAGGGTCTCTCACATGTTAGGCCAGCAGCCTACCACTTGAACTACAACCTCAGCCCTTTCCTTTGTATTTTGCTTTTGAAATACTCTCCTTACTTTGCTGGAGATGGCTTATAGCCTGCCAAACTGCAGGGCATAAGAGTATTATAGTTTTTAATTTCTGAGATAACTAGCTTCAACTAGCATTAAGAGCAAATAGGTCTTTTTATGGTTTCAGTAAAATAAAAATAAGGTGGTTAAGATTTAGACTCAAGTCATGCTCTTAGGAGACATTAAGCTATGAAATTCTGAAGTAAATGATTCTACTCTCATTCCTATAGAGTAGATACTGTTCTGAATTTGCCATTTATCATCTCAGTGATATCTATTTACTTTTACTGCATATACTTTTAAACATAAACAATGTATTGCATTTTTATATAACATCATATACTATATATTCTTCAGCTACTTCCTTTTTCCCTAATATTAGTATGTGTGTGAAAAAATATTATATATACATCAGATTGTTCTATGTTTATATGAATATTTCAAATTTAAACCTTTTCATTGTAGTTTTCCCTTGTGCCACAATACAGCAGTTTGTTAATCCATTCTATTATAAGACCTTCCTTTTGTTTGCTATTGTAAACAGTTTTGCAATGAATATTACAGTATATGACTGCATATTTGGAGCAGTGTCTGGGATACACTATAGGTAGAATTAGTGGACAGAATGTTTGCCTGTTCTGAACTCCATTTAGGTATGGCTAACCCATTGTTAAAATATTTATGTAATCTACATTGCTATTAGCAGCATATAGAACTTACCACAGTTTTCCACAAATGTTTGTACGTGGACTCAGACAGAACTTGCATTTTTTACACTGAGGTGCAAAGAAAGGAATTACCTTATCACCTAGAAAGAAAGACCATATGTTGGGTGATCCTGAAGGTAGTATTTACTGACTCTTTGGCAGTGCTGGGCTTTGAACTCAAGGCCTTTCATTTGCTAGTCTGGTACTCTACCACTGATCCACATCCTTAGGTATTGTAAGTTTCTAGCAGCAAGGCTAGAGATGGGGCCCAGTGGTAGAGTGTTTATCTATCATGTGCATGGCCTTGAGTTCTATCCCTAACTCCATCCCCTTCCAAACAAAAACAAAAACAAAAACCCCAAAAACCAAAACCTGTGTAGAAGAGAACACCATTTAATTTTTTTCAATTTTCTTTCCTTCTTTCTTTCTTTCTCTCTCTCTCTTTCTCTTTCTTTTTTTCTTTCTCTCCCTCTCTTTCTTTCCTTTCTTTCTTTCTTTCTTTCTCTCTCTTTCTTTCTTTCTTTCTTTCTTTCTTTCTTTCTTTCTTTCTTTCTTTCTCTTTCTTTCCTTTCTTTCTCTCTCTCTCCCTCTCTTTCTTTCCTTTCTCTCTCTCTCTCTCTCTCTCTCTCTTTCTTTCTTTCTCTCTCTCCTTCTCTTTCTTTTCTTTCTTTCTTTTTGCTAGTCCTAGGGTTTAAACTCAGGGCCAGAGCACTGTCCCTGAGCTTCTTTTTGCTCAAGGCTAGCACACTACCACTTGACCCACAGCACCAATTTTTCTATTTATGTGGTGCTGAGGAATTGAACCCAGGACTTCATGCATGCTAGGCAAGCCCTTTTCTTTCCTTTTTAAACTATTTTCAGTAGTTATACAAAGGATATTCAAGTTATGATCAAAGTCACTCCTATCACTTTTATATATTCACTAGAAAGTACTGTAGTTAAAAGGCTTTATTTCATTAAAATGTAAGATTATGGGTTCTTCTAAGTATTGCATATGTTGCCTTTTTGTTTATTTTGGTAGTATTAGCATTTGAACCAAAGGCCTTGTGCTTGCTAAGCAGGTGTTCTAGCACTTGAGCCATGCTCCCAGCCTTTATTTTGCCTTAGTTATTTTTTTTTCAGATAGAGTCTCACATTTTTGCCCAAGGGTCAGCCGTAGACTGTGATTCTCTTATGGCTTTCTATGTAGGTAGGATTACAGATGGCATATTGGTTTTTCTTTTAAATACCCCACTGGGCAGTCAAGTGACAGATTGGTTGGTCTTATCTCCTGCAGACTCCTGTGTTTTCACTGTAATTCTTTGTGGCATGACTATTATTACTTGTATTTTCAACCACTATGAATAGAAAAGCAGATCCTTTCTTAGTATAGAGGGCACATAGGCCAGATAGAGATAGGAAATTTGATACCATTGCCATATATCTAAGTCTGGAACAGTCTCATCAAAGAAGAGTCATGGGTTTATCCTGTGTGACAAGAGTAGTACATAGGTCACATGGCAGTGTGAAGTGAAGAAAATAATCTCAGCCATTGACATGCTTTATTAGGTATTATATGTATCTTACAGGCTTCAAAAGAACATGACACCAACATTGATATGTATATCATAGTGGCTCTTTTCACCTTAAGCCTCCTTCCTATTCTTTATATAATGTTAATGTAGTTGAAATATTTTTCTGTTTCAGAAGTATATAGTTTCTGAACTATGGTTGCTTCAGTTTTAACTAATCATAAAATTTTGTGTTACAGAAAATTTTCTTAGTATAATAAGACACTTTCAATTTCAAATATCCCATCTTCATGCTAACTATAGGTTCTATGTCTCACTTTTGATTTGGGAAAAGATGATTGGTCCTCTTATGTTATCAGAGATCAGTTATAGCATGTAAAGCCAAGACACCACCAGAAATCATCACTGAGTTTGAATCAGAAGGTAAAATTACCTGGTTTGAAGTTGGTCACTCCTGGCCCAATGCTTTCCACAATTCCTGCACACTCATGTCCAACAATCACTGGAAACACACCTTTCTTGAAATTAGGATCGATATTAAAGGCATCAGTGTGGCAGATGGAAGTGGCGATTACCTACAAAGTAATTACAGACTTGAGTCATATTTCTATAGTTACTGTTGAGGTAGATGTTACAATAATTTTAGGCCTAATGTCATCTTGAAACTTTACAGCATCCCTGGAACTTAAGAATTATATTTAGAAAAAAACCCAAAGAGCAAATAAAAATAGTCTGGGCAAGTTTTCTTTTCTTTTCTTTTTTTTTGGGGGGGGGTCTGGTCGTGGGGCCTGAACTCGGGGCCTGGACGCTGTCCCTCACTCAGCTCTTCAGCTCAAGACTAGTGCTCTACCACTTGAGTCACAGCACCACTTCCGGCTTTTTGCTTATGTGGTGCTGAGGAATCGAACCCAGGGCCTCATGCATGCAAAGCAAGCACTCTACCACTGGGCCACCTTCCCAGCCCCTCTGGGCAAGTTTTCTAACTATCATTGTTGAAAAACTTAAGATGTAGGATTGGCTGTTATTGTCTCCAGCAGAGGAAAAATGCAAGTAGTCAGAGCAGAATAAAATCTACTAGGCAGAGAGAGAAAATAGGTTCCATGGCGTGTTCAAATTCTGTTGAAACTACATGAAATAATGTTAAGGAAATACCATTTTTATAGTTAAATGGGAAATATTGCCTAAATGAATTATCAGAGTATCTTTGTGTAATTGTTCTTTAGTATCTGACAAAAAGGTTGTTCCATTCATTCTCACATACAAACCTATAATGGCTTGAGCAACAATGAAGAACTTACCTGTCTTCACTGCTCTGCTTTTTCTCTTCGTTCGTGTATGTGTGTGTGTGTGTGTGTGTGTGTGTGTTGGTACGGGGCTTGAACTGAGAACCTATTCTCTTCCTCACATTTTTTTGTGTATGGCTGGTAATCTACCACTTGAGCCAAGCTTCCAGTCCAGCTTATTTGGTGGTTAATTGAAGATAAGAGTCTTGAGGCTATTTCTGCCTGGGCTGGCTTCAAACCACCATTCTCAGATCTTAGCCTTTGAGTAGGGTTATAGATGCGAAGCACAGGTGTCCAGCTTCTACGTTCCTTTAATAACACTTTTTAATAGTTGGTAAATGAAGAACAACAAAAGCCCAGTTCTAAGCCAAAGTGATTTCCTTTGCTGATTGTCAGATTTTAAGCCCATTATAAAAAATGAGATAATGTCTACTTTAATCTGGACTTATAAATATAACTCAAGTTATATACTATAACTACAGGTGGAGACTCCAAGGCCTCTCACTCATACCAGGTCAGAATAAACTGTTAGAAATCAAGCCTGCACTTTGGGTATAGGTATATCCACCAGGGAAAGTCCTCACTCACCTGAATTCGAACTTCATGAGCCTTGGGGGGAGCTACTTCAACTTCTTCAATAGAGAAGGGCTTGCCTGCTTCCCAGACAACAGCTGCTTTGCATTTAATAACCTGAAAGAGAGGGGAATGAAGGAGTGAGAGAGAGAAGAAATGGAAGTGGGGGGAAAAGGAGAGACACAGAGAGGAAGAGAGAGGCAAAGGAATACAGTATCATGAGGGGAAAGCGTCTATTGTAATTTGTTGATGAACAGTTTAGAAGTTTTTGGCAGATTGTTGTATATAATTATATTGTTTTGAAGACAAGGGATCTTCAGTTGCATCTAAATCAAATTTGATGTTATGGTCATTACATTAAATTATTATTTTTAACAAATGGTTATATTAAAAGTTTATTCTGATATAATGACTTGATTTTTCCCCCCTTCATTAAGAAAGAGTATGTATTTATAGGACTTAAAGATTTTGGTAAGTGACCAAAAATGATGTGTTGGCTTAACCAATCTCATTCCAATGTGAATGATCAGTTATATTTGTCAGAGCACAGATGTGTTTTACAGGTATGCTACTTGAGTTTAGTCTTCAGATCAGGTGTTCTCATAACCTGAGAATTCTTAGAGAAGAAAGTCTTGCCTAAAATCAAATGAAGTCTCATTTTGAACATAAACTCTAGGTAGTTCATCAAAAGTCTAAGAAGTGAAGCTTAAATAATTACCAAATTAATCAGTACAGTATAAATGAATAAGTACAGAAAAAATATGATCTCATTGTAAGAATTATAAAAAGGGCAATGAAAGAAATTAAATACTGAGGGTTTGCTGATTCCTAGATTAAAACTTTTCTGCTCTCAATTTTTATTTTGAATTTCAAGTATCTCATCTTTTAACCACTGAGTATCTATTTTTCAACCATTCAGATGTAATTCTGCACTATTTTTAAATATCATTACTTTCATTACAAATGACATTCACATTAATTACAGAAAGTTTCAAAATAAAAATAAAATATAGATGGAAAATAAAAGTATAAATGGATACTTTAAATTCATTTTATCTTTTCATTTTATTCTGTGTGTCTCCCTGAATAGGATCATATTGCAGATAATATTTTTAATCTATATTTATACACTATAGGTACATATTCTATTTTATGGTGATAGCATAGTTGCTTAAATAACATTTTGCTGTTTAAATAATATTTAAGTTAAAATATCCTTCTAGTAAACACTTTGGCAAATCTATACTTAATTCCTTAGAATAAATTCTTAGCATAGGGACTACTCATTTCCTTTTAATCAGCAGTAAATTGCTCTGATCTGAGGGTAATCCCTCAAATGCACAAACTGAACAGATACAGGTTATGTACTTACTTTTCCCTTGGTGCTCATTTCTCTTTCCCTTAGGGAAGCTTGCCTTGGAAATTTCTTTCTGGCGTGAGAAGCTGTCCACCTCTACCCAGAATACTCTGTGTCCTGCACTGAAAAGTCTGAATAAATACTAGTCCTGCTGTTTCCTCCTTCAATCACTTGCCTTTCTATTGCTTCACAGCTTAGCTCAGCATTCCCCACGTGATTTGTGTTATCATGTTTCAGCTGTAAACTTATTGCTCTGGAGAACTCCAAGAATTTTTTTCATCACAAAACTTAAGGTAATAAAGAAAAGTGCATGAAACATATTGGACTGAGTTATACAAATAATTATTACGGGCATCCCCACTGCTCTAGAACTTCTTTTCTCTGTCCTTGAGAGCCATTTACCTGAAGATGGTATAGTCTTACTGTATATTTCTATTTCCCTATACAATAGTTTAATCTATTGAAAATGAATGTGTGTATTCTTTCCCGTGCTTCCCTCTGACTTGTTAGTGAGATGCTGCCTTTGTTGCATTTCATTTTCATGATTCTTGAATATTCTGTGTATGAACTGACTATTTTATTCATCCATTTTCTTTTCAGCTGCTTTTTTTTTTTTCCTGGGGAGTGCTGTGGAGTCATTGCTGAAAAGCTCTTCTCATTATTCCTTGGGAGTCTCTGATTATCCTCTGGAACCTTGGGGACCAAAGCCTAGTGCCCCCTCGGCTACAACCTCTGGTGCTATGGGCTGAGGTCTCCTGGAGTCGCACTTGTATGGCTGTTCCTATTGCTTGATAACTATTGTGATTAGGAATGGAGTTGCTGGCTCTCACTCTTTTCCAACAATTATTTTAATTTTAGGAAGGAGCCATACAACACATCAGTTTATGAGTAGCATGCATGTTGTGCTCCAACTTTGAAAGTTAAGGCCAAAGAGATTTCAAAGTGGATGTCCCTATGAGCATTTATTGATTTCTTCTCAACTTTTTGCTGTACATGTTTTAAAGCTTGATCTTAGGTGTGTAAATGTTCTGTATTCCATTTTTAACAATTTTACTATTTTCACTGTCAATATTTTTAATTTTTTTAGTGTGTGGCATTGCTTTTCATGGTCTCATAGAATTTCACTATCTCCTCCAGACTTAGCTTCTAAATTACTCCTTCCTTCCTTCTTCCCTCTCTCCCCTTCCCTCCTTTTCTCCCTTCCTTCCTCATTCCCTTTCTTCCTTCCTTCCCCCTCTCCTTCCCTTCTTCCTTCCTCCTTCCCTTTCTTCCCTCTCTCTCTCCTTCTATTTCTTCCTTCATCTTCCTCTTCCTTTCTTCTTCTCTTCTCCTCCTCTGTCTCCTTAGCACTGGAGTTTGAACTCAGGGCCTGTGCTAGCTACATACATACTTTATTATATCCCAAATCCTTTTTTTTGACTTTAATTGTGTTTCAGATAAATTCTTACATTACTTGTCCTTAGAGTTGGCTTTAGACTATGACCCTTCACTTACAACATGTCTCACAGATGGGATCAAAGATGGGATCAAAGGTGTATGCTAGTATGCTTGGCCTTTTGTTTGAGAAGGTGTGTACATAGGTTTCTTAGTGTATACATGTATATGTATATTAATTTATATAGTAATATATTATATATTAAATTATAATCATATATTAATTATTTATCTCTCTATACATGAAATCTAGGCTGGCCTAGGGAGGCTGTATTTCTAATCTCTGTTTCCTAAGTGGCTAAGATGATAGGTCTGAAGACTGTCCCAACTTTCTTTGCTTCCAATTTCTTACTACCCTAGGTTTAAGTTCTTAGTTCATTTAGTTCCATCTTTATTATTATATTGAGACAGTTTTTTCTTTGAGAATTGTTGTCTCATAAAAAAATCAGACAAAATCAACCAAACAAGTCCAAAATTAGTCTTATAAAAAACTCCCTTGTTGGGGTGGGGATTTAGTTTATCTAGCAAGTGCAAGGCCCTAAATTTGCTCCTTAGCACCACCACCAATGCACACGTACACACACACACACACACACACACACACACACACACAATCTCCCATATCATCTAACTTTTCTAGCCTTTGTCTTCCCCCGTTCCATTTTATTTTTTTACTTTAAAAATAATAAATATGAACTTTATATGCAGTTTCCGATTGCTGATAAACATCTCTATTTTAACAGTGTTTATGTTCACAAAGCAATTGCATTATTTTCTCTCACAGCTTCAAATAGCAATTTTGATTTCTTTGTTTTGACACAAGCATCTTCCTTTTTTCTTATAATTCTAAAATCTCCCCATCTTTCTACCGCCCTGGCTAACAAAGTCTAAGTATTCTGGCATGTGTTTGTCATTTTCTTTTTTTTCTCATTATTACTAGGCTGGTTTTTCTTAGTGCAACTACCTATTACTAAGTTTCTTACATGGGATTCCATGCTGTAATGTAAAGAGGAATGCAATTGCCCTTGCCAATTTACAAGGTTGAGGTGGCAAAATGTTCTATCCTGAGAACAACTCTATTAGATTGTACCTTTTTGTTCCCTGAGCTCTTGTTCATTGTCGGCTATAAGATAGAAGTCAAAGAAGTAATTGCTGTTGAAAATTACTGTTGCTAGTTACAAATGTAAGTATGCAGAACATTGTTCTTCTATCAATGCCTCAATGTTTCACTGTAAACTCTTTTCTTTTTTCAGAAATGCTTGTTCCTTGTTGCTCACTACTGCTTTATTGCTTTAACTCAAATTGATGACTTTCTTGTTGCTGTATCTATCTGCTTATCTGTCTGTCATCTATCTATCTATCTATCTCTATCTATCTATCTATCTATCTATCTATCTATCTATCTATCTATCTATCTATCTATCTATCTATCTATCTATCTATCTATCTATCTATCTATCT
>NW_012267338.1:8978271-8978572 GCF_000151885.1 Dipodomys ordii
AAGACTAGCCTCAGACTATGTATCCTTCTGCCTCAGCCTCCTACATGGATTATAGGCATGAATCACCATGCCCAGATGAAAATCTTTTTTTTTTTCTAATGTACTGATATACACAGCTTCTGAATTATTTTTCTTATTCCTACTGTGTGCTTTCTACACTATTCTCCATAGTGCTACCAATCGTATTTTCTGATGTACAGGTTTGAACATGCCCATTTTTCCTTGAAACATTTTTGGTATTGTCATTGGGCTACGGAATTAAATTCTTGAAAACTTTATGTGGCCATTCTTTTTTTTTTTT
>NW_012267338.1:8979140-8979578 GCF_000151885.1 Dipodomys ordii
AAGACTAGCCTCAGACTATGTATCCTTCTGCCTCAGCCTCCTACATGGATTATAGGCATGAATCACCATGCCCAGATGAAAATCTTTTTTTTTTTTCTAATTGACTGATATACACAGCTTCTGAATTATTTTTCTTATTCCTACTGTGTGCTTTCTACACTATTCTCCATAGTGCTACCAATCGTATTTTTTGATGTACAGGTTTGAACATGCCCATTTTTCCTTGAAACATTTTTGGTATTGTCATTGGGCTATGGAATTAAATTCTTGAAAACTTTATGTGGCCATTCTTTTTTTGTTTGTTTCTTTTTTTAAATTCTGTACAGAGGGGTTATAATTACATGGGCAAGATAATGAGTACATTTCTTATCAAGCATTGTAGCCTCCTCCATTGTTTCCCCTTCACATCCCTTCCCATCCTTCCCCCGCCCGCCCCAC
>NW_012267338.1:8979628-8985958 GCF_000151885.1 Dipodomys ordii
TCTATCTATCTATCTATCTATCTATCTATCTATCTATCTATCTATCTATCTATCTATCTATCTATCTATCTATCTATCTATCTATCTATCTATCTCTCTGACGCCAGGGCTTCAGGCTTTGGTAGGCTCTCTTGCTCATGGCTGGCTACCACTTAAAGCAAGCCTTGAGTCTGTCTTTCTGCTGGCTAATTGGAGATGGAGTCTCTTGGCTTTTTCTGCCCAGACTGGCTTCAAACTATGATTATTGAGAACTCAGCCTTTTGAAATCCCATGTTTCTGTCTGATTCCCCTGTGGCCTTGTCAGATGTTTTCTGTAGCAAGATACAAGCACCCTTGAGAAACTGAGACTTCAGAAGTCTCACTCCTTGGATCTGATGTTCCCTTCTTAGACTGTGACACATGGTTTGCAGTTCTGTAATTTCCCCAAATCTTCAGCCAAAACAGGACCAGAATTTCAGGACCAGGACAGCAGAATCTAATATTAAATTACATCCCTCTATTTCCCAGAATAATTCGTGGGATAATTTTAGGGTCCCAATTCAAGTATAGTGAGCATGGGTCTTCTACATGGGTTTGCACCCATTGGAAGAGTGATCTTTTGAGTTTGTCATACATATACAACATACACAGACCTATATCCCAAGAATAAGCATTAATTGTCAGGAAATACATGTTCTAAAATTATATTGAGAAGAGAAGGAGAGGACCATTTAATTGTCACATTGGATGAGGCTGTCATGTCTTTCTTCCATCTGTAAGTTGTTTAATTTAGTGCTTGGGCTAGCCAGAGCACCAGTAATAGAGCTACTGACTCTTCAGTGGCACTTCTTTGTTTTCCAGAAAACAGACTCAGAAGTGCCCAGTCTGGCAAGGTCTCACTTGAATGCCAATTCAAAGGACCTTTGCTCCTGTTGTCATGGAGAAGGCAAAGGACAAACTTTTTCCTTTAACAGATTCATTTTTTATAATAGTTTGTTCTTGTTATATATATATTTTTGCTCTTTAAGTGATTATCTCAGAGAAAATCATTGCCGAGTTGAGCATGATGGTGCACACCTATAATGCCGGCACTCCAGAGGCTAGGGCAGGAGGTTGGCTTGAGAGTCACAAGTTCCAAGAAAGCCTAAGTTATGTAGAAATACCTGTCTCACAAAGAAAAAGAAGGTGGCTGGGAAGGTGGCTCAGTGGTAGAGTGCTTGCCTTGCATGCATGAGGCCCTGGGTTCAATTCCTTAGCACCATATAAGCAGGAAAAGCCGGAAGTGGCACTGTAGCTCCAGTGGAGCACTAGCCTTGAGCTGAAAAGCTGAGGGACAGTGCCCAGGCTCAGAGTTCAGGCCCCATGACCGGCAAAAAAGAAAAAAAGAAAATAGCATTATTGCCATCTGACTTTATTTAGTAGGAATTAACTGTCACTCACTAGTGCCCAGTGACTATCATTTAATCAATTTAATTTAATCTTCATTTAATTTAATTTAACCTTTATTTAATCAATTTAATTCTTACAACAACTTTATGAGGTAGATATTATAATCTTTACTGTCAAATGAGAAAACATAGTCACAGTCTGGTATCACCCCCATTGTTTAGATTAGGGTTAGATTTGAAGTCTGTTTGATTACAAAGTTCATATTTGTTGTCAAGCTATCACCACTTTAGAAAGTTTTCGGTTGTTTGATAAAATTTGGAATGTGTAGTTGTCCTATTATTATCTGAGAATAGAATTTTGAACTCTGCGATATTGTTCAGCTTACATTTATAATTGTAAGTTAATAATTGTTCAATTTATGTTTATAATTTTGTTAATAATTGCTTTATGACATTTGTACTCTAGAACTTAGAATACAGGAGAAAAGATGGTTTCTTTCATTGTAGGAGAAATGTCTGTTAAGATAACTGTTCATACTGTAAATAGTTATTTGTACAGCTGGATACCAGGTAAATACAATTTGACCTTATTTTCAGGTTTCATGTTAAACATGACTTCTTCAAGTCTTGCAGGCTGGGGCAGAGCCCTTTGGGTTACAAACCATGTTTGTATTTCCTTCATAATCCTTTTAACGTTTACTTTCAAGTCTGACCTGCTCAGAAATGGAGTCTATCTTACCCCAGCCCACATTCACACCCCTTTGCTATCTTGTGGGAAAGTGATCTGAGTCCTGACTCTTGTCTTTAGGCTCTGTTTGCTAGTCCTATTTCTAGTAATACTATCTTAGTTTGGGCTCCCCTAGAAGCCCCAAATTAGACTTTTGAAAGTATTATGACTTCTAATAGCAATGTCCGCAGGGTGAATGGAACACTTTCTAGTAGCCTGGTGAGGGCAGGTGGGACAAGGAAGTGAACGCTGCCATTAATGAGTGCATTTGTATTGTGTTAAAGTACATAGCATCAAGTTTACCATCCAACCCATTTCTAACCATCTTGACAGCTTGGCCATTTCAGGTACACTCAGGTTTGTGGAACTATCCTGCCATCCTTTCTTTTTCAAATGACATTGTATGCCCATAAACACTAACTCCCAGCTCCCTTCCCCTCCTAGCCCTTGCCAACTCCACTGTGGTTGGAACTCAGGGCTTTCCTTGTGCTTTCTATGTGCAAGTGCTGAACTTGAGCACAGTCCTCATTGCCTTTTGCTGTGTTTTGGTTTTGTGAGGTAGAGTCTCGCGTTTTTGCCCAGGCTGGCTTTGAACTGTACTCCTTCTGTTTCTGCCTTCCAAATAGCTGGGGTTACAGGTATGAACCACCACTCTGGACTCTCTTTTATATATATATATATATATATATATATATATATATATATATATATATTCAAGAGTGATTTCCAAGTAAAGTGTAAGTACACCTCAAAGCACGAGAGGCAATTGGCTAAAAGTCAGCTGTCTTAATGAGAATAGTACACTTCAAGGGAGAGGTGAGCAGCTAGATAAGGGGCCAACTGTATGTTAGTTGTCAGGACTTGAGGGTCTTTTTCTTTGTTGTTGTTCTTTTGTGTGTAGGTACTGAGGCTTGAACGCAGGGCCTGGGTGTTGCTCTTTAGCTTTTTCACTCAAGACTGCTGCTCTACTCTCTGAGCCATAGCTTCACTTCTGAGTTTTTGCTGATTAATTGGAGATGAGTCCTCAGATTTTCCTGCCTGGGCTGGCTTTAAATTACAACCCTCATATCTCAGCTTCCTGAGTAGCTACGGTTACACATATGAGCCACCGGTGCCCATCTTGCTCAGGGCCTGGAGGTATTGATCCAATATTTTGATGTTAGTTAATGGAAATTGAAATTGATTTGCTTCATGTCACCATCTCCAAATGGCTTAGTTATAGTTCCAAGATGTTTTTTCTTTTTCCTCCCTCCCTCCCTCTCTTCTTTCACTCCTTCCTTCCTCCTGCCTTCATTCTTTTTTCCTTTCTTCCCTCCTCCCTCCTTCCATTCCTTCCTCTTCCCTTCCTTTTTTCCTTTGGGACAGGATGTCAGTATGTAGTCCAGGGAGGCCTGGGATTCACTATTGTAGTAAAGACTGGCCTCAGGCATAGTATCCTGCCTCAGCCTCCTACATGCTGGGATTATAGGCATGAGTCACCATGTCCAGATGAAGATTTTTTTTCTAATGTACTCATATACACAGCTTCTGAATTATTGTTCTTATTCCCACTCTGCTTTCTACACTAGTCTCCATAGTGCTACCAATCATATTTTCTGATGTACAGGTTTGAATATGCCCATTTTTCCTTGAAACACTTTTGGTATTGTCATTGGGCTTCGGAATTAAATTCTTGAAAACTTTATGTGGCCATTCCTAATCTATAGAATTCTTCTGCTTCTCTTCTCTTAGATTCAGCCAATCCTCTCTCGTCGTATATGTGATGACAGATTGCACTCTTTTAGCTTTAGTGTTGCTAGGGATTGAGACAAGGGTTTTGGTCACCAGAGGTGAAGGCTGTACCACTGCGCCCCATCCCCATCCCCAGACCAAATGATTTAATAACCTTGAACTTTCCTCATGCTGTTACCAAGGTTCTCAGTGTTTTCTTAATTGGCAAAAGCCGATGTCCTCACAGAGGCTTATCTCCTCTTTGCTGAAGTTTTCTCTTATCTGTTCTCTACAGAAATATCTTTTGCCTCCTGTTTACTGGTTGGATATTCATCTTGGCATGTAGCTTCTGATATTGAATTTTGAGTATTTGTATATCTCTCTTTAGATGTCAAGCTAGACCAGTCCCCATTACTGCATACACTAAAAAATGTCAAGGCTCATAAAAAAGACAAAGACAAGCCAATGAAACTCTTCAGGATTATGCCAGTTATTTGTGATAGTTTATCTTGGTTTATGAATGCTTTTAAAGAGAAGTAGTGGTTCAAAAAACGATTTTGATGTTATAGTGTAGGTCAATGTCAGATCTTACCAATAGAGGGAACCCTAGTGTAATTTACAGCTAATAGGAAATCGAGAGTCTTAAAATATTCCATATTAAATGAAGTAAGCCAGATCCAAAGAAATATAGGTCCCATGGTTTCCCTTATTTACAACAATTAGTATATGTCTAGGATAATCTTATCAGATGAGCAGAAAAGTTTAAAAGCTATATACATAAGACAATATAAAATGATGCTAAGAGAAATGAGCCCCAAGATATGGACACAGAGAGTTTTTTGTTTGTTTTTAATATATTATGTGATTTTTTTGTTTCTTTTGTATGTTCTTCCCCCTATAGTATATTCCCTGTTGTCACTGTATTTGACTTCAGTGCCCTGCATCTTGCATATACATTTACCTGATTTGGGGAGGGGAAGGAGAATAACAAAATGCTGTAATAAGGACACAGGATGACCCATTGCAACAATAATATTCACAAGACACTATGTTGGAAATTAACTTTACAACTTCGGTGGGGCGGGGAGGAGTGAAGAAGTCAGGGAGGAGCCAGATAGTAGGAGAAAAACAAAGGAGGGGGTAATAGTGTTCGACAAGAAATGTATTCATTAACATTATTCATGTAACTGTAACCCCTCTGTACAGCATCTTTACAATAAAACAGAATTAAAAAAAATCATTCTCAGCAGCTTGTGCCAACAACCGTAGAAAAGATTCTAGGTGAATAGACAAGAGCTGAAGGCTCTCACTTGAAAATTCATGGAGCATCATCAACATTAGTAGCACATACACCAGATGCCTGGACATCTGCATGTTCTTTAGGTGTTAAGAAGGGACCTGTCTTTTTTTTAAACAATTCTTCTCTATAGTATCAGAGGACTCCTTCAGGACCCCAAACTCATCTGAAATAACATTTATCTTATGAGATGTTTATTTATTTGCTCCCTGGTCTTTAAACTCTGAGCTTTGCACTAGCTAGGAATCTACTTTTAACTCCTGAGCCATGCTCCTATTCCTTTATTGCATTAGTTATTCTTGTGGTAGGGCGCTGAAGATTTTGTTCCTGCTGGCCTCCTACCACTACCCTCCTGCCACATGACAGGCTTGTGTCACCAGCGTAGTTATTGAT
Source organism: Dipodomys ordii (assembly GCF_000151885.1). Taxonomy (NCBI): domain Eukaryota; kingdom Metazoa; phylum Chordata; class Mammalia; order Rodentia; family Heteromyidae; genus Dipodomys; species Dipodomys ordii. The sequence continues at coordinate 8,985,123 of NW_012267338.1, forward strand.
TGGGATGGGGTCTCCCTAACTTTCTTTTTGCCTTTGCTGGCCTTGTTCTCCACCTCCAGAGTAGCTAGAATTACAGGCTTGAACAATTGCTCCCAGCTTCCAAGGATGTTTTGAAACAAAGGTAAGGTATTAATTATATGCTGCTTAGGATAGTACCTATCACCTTAGTACTCAACAAATAAAAACACAATGAAAATAACAATAGGAATGGTAATAACAAGTTTTGTAAGAACTGTTGCTGACACAGATAAACTTTGTAAAGATTCATCCTTCCCTCCTTTTATTCTTTTTCTTTTTTTCTTCCTTCCTTTCTCTTTCCCTTTTTTTTTTAATTGTGAAAATACTGTACAGAGGGGTTATAATTACATGGGCAAGATCATGAGTACATTTCTTACCAAGCATTGTGACCTCCTCCTTTGTTTCCCCTTCCCATCCCTTCCCATCTTCCTCCTGCTCCCTCCCCCATCCAATTCTCCTCCCCCACACCAAAATTGTAAAGTTCGTTTTCGACATAACGACTTGAACATCTCATTGTTGCAATGGGTCCACCTGTATCCCTATTTAAATGATTTGTTTTTTCCCTTCCCCTCCACAAATTATACCAACATCAAATACAGTGAAAGTCGGGGAGGGACATACAAAGCAACAGAGAAGTAATCTTATAAATGTGTTAGAAACAATCACCTGAAAGAAAAAAAAATTGAATACATATCTTAGGGTTTATTTCCCTAACATCAACTTATCTGACCTTTTCTACTTGACTCAGACATATACTAGTTATTGCAAATAAGGGAAACCATGGGACCTATGTTTCTTTGGGCCTGGCTTACTTCACT
>NW_012267339.1:0-28066 GCF_000151885.1 Dipodomys ordii
GGTAGAGCGCTAGCCTTGAGCTGAAGAGCTGAGGGACAGCGCCCAGGCCCAGAGTTCAGGCCCCACGACCGGACCCAAAAAATAAATAAATAAATCCTGATTCTTCCATTAGTTGAAGCTTGATTTATTCTCCTTCTTTGCAAAATAGGTGTTACACATGTGATGTCAACCACAAACATGGTATTCATATGAAGCTTTATCAGTATGCCAAATGGTTTTGGACAATCAAATGGTGCCTAATTTTTCTCGTACTGAAATGCCACACAACCATTTGAATGAAGTGGCCATTGACAGGGAAGCACCAAACTACTAGACCTACATTATCTTACTTTAAGAAGAATGCACAATTCTTTGCAGAAATTTCTCTCCTCCCTTTTATCCACTTCTACTTTTCTTTCAGGTCTTTCGGGAACAATTTATGCAGGGAAGCTTTCCTTTTCTCTATATGGATTTTACCAAGTAAAATCCTCCTATTACATGTTCTCAGGACCACAAAACATCCTCCTTTTTGCACCTGTCATGGCTTCACTTTTTTTAATGATACTTTTTTGTGGGGGGGTGGGGGGAGGTCGGTCATGACACTTGAACTCTGGACCTGGGCTCTATCCCTCAGCTCTTCAGCTCAACACTAGCACTCTACCATTTGAGCTACAGCACCACTTCTGGTTTTTTTATTGGAGATAAGAGTCTCATGGACTTTCTTGCCCAGACTGGCTTTGAACCATTATCCTCAGATCTCAGCCTCCTGAGGAGCTAGGATCACAGGCATGAGCCACTTGGCACCCAGCTTAATGGTACACATGTTTTGTATTTGTTTACATAGCGTTTTATTAGTTTGGGCACACTGGCCCAAGCTTGTGATCCTAGCTACTTGGGAGGCAGAGATCAGGGCATTCAGGTTCAAGACCAGTCAGGGTTACAAACAAAGTTTATGAGATTCTCTCTCAACCAGTAACTGGGTACAGTGGTGCCCATCTGTCATCCCAGGTACAGTGGAAGTACAGTTGTTGGGAGCAGTGGCACACCTGTCACTTCCAGAAACACAGGGAAGCACAATTAGGGGAACTGTAGACCAGGCCTGCCTGGACATTAAGCAAGCCCATACCTTGAAGGTAATTAATGCAAAAAGGGGCTGGAGATGAGATTCACACCTGCCCAGAAAAGTGCAAGGGTCTGAGTAAAATCCTCATTGCTATCAAACAAAATTAAAAACAACAATCATTTTTATTAATAGTTACTTTCTACACTTAAGGGTTAAGGTCCAATCAGACAAGAAATAGATGTTTTTTTATTTTGATAACATGACATTTTCATTGCATGGTGCACTATCAGAAACAGGAATACTGAAGTAAAAATTCTAATTTCTAACTCTGTATCTGCTTTTCAGTTATCCAGTATGAAAAATAAAATATTTTTTTAAATGCCTTACCTTTCCTGAATAGTTCTTGGAGACTTTCGGCACTTTGGTTTAGTACAGCCCATATCTCTTCCTCCTGCAGTGGTCCGCCCCGAACCTCCAGGGCTTCAGCTAGTGTCACATGCATATTACCTGAAAAACAACGCAGTGGATGGTCCACACATTAGCCACTCAACTGCACTTCTATTAGTGAAAGCTCTAGGTCCATGGCGGGATACCATGAGCCATTTTTTTGCCTAATTTTTCAATACTGCCTTCAGTATAAATACAGTATTGCAATCTAAAAACTTAAAAAGTATAAGGGAATTAAGGGAAAAACTCTCAAAATAAGCCCTTGATCTAGCCTAACAATTAATCTCAGAGACAGAACTAGGAAACAGTATTAGTGACTGCTTCATAAGAACAGAGAAACCAGTGTACCAGGAGGCAACAAAATCGGCTCATGAAACCAAAGCAGTTCAAGGTCTTTCAGAGTTCATTTCCAGTTTTTATCCTATCCATCCCAAGTACAAAGAGTAACACAGTACAGAGAAGAGATTCTATAGCAATCATAATAGGAAACTGGGAGTAAAGGGGAACACATTTCTTCCATAATTTATCTTCGCTTTATTACTATATATAATATTTTACATATACATGTACTATAGTTGCAAGTTTTGCAGTGAATGGAACTATTTTGTCAACTTACCCTTTGCTCCTCTAATCTGTGCTTAGAGGTGATTTGATTTAATAACAATAAAAGTAGTAGTTGTAATAGTTCTTTCTTTTTTTTTGGTCCGGTCGTAGGGCCTGAACTCTGGGCCTGGGCGCTGTCCCTCAGCTCTTCAGCTCAAGGCTAGCGCTCTGCCACTTGAGCCAAAGGGCCACTTCTGGCTTTTTTCTTTTTGCTCATGTGGTGCTGAGGAATCAAACCCAGGGCCTCAGACATGCAAGGCAAGCGCTCTACCACTGAGCCACCTTCCCAGCCCTAGTAGTTGTAATAATAATGCCATATTGGAGTAGGTATGGGAAGGGAAGAGGTTATGTCTGTGAACATGCTTTGTAACTTAAGACTCTACATTGATGAATTAAGACTCTACAAAGATGAAGTGTCTGTGAGGTAATTATCTGATAGGATCAATTTTTTTCAAAATTTAATTAAGTACATGATATATTTACAAAATTTAAATTTTTCTATGGGGCTCAATGATCCTGTTTTTATTCTGTAAGAGAAAAAATAATGTAGCTACTCAAAATTGTCCTATAAGCTTTACTGAACTGAAATGCCTTGAAAAAAACATTGTGGGATTTTTTTTTCAATAGTGATTGCTAAATTTCTAGCCAATTGCAGCACACACACACACACACACACACACACACACACACACACACACCTTTGATGGCCAGAAATTGGTGTTTGAAAAAGAGGTTTAGATGGTACTTAGAAACATCATTTCCTTAAAAAAAAACCAAACCAACATATATGTATTTATTTATATATTGATAAGTTTGACTGATTTAGAGAAGTTAATTTTGTTTCCCCAACTAACAAGAACAGCTAATACTCTTAATTTACACTGATGATAATTAATCCAGACTGAGTAAAAGCTATTCTAGCTACAGGGAAGGCTAGCCTAGTCTTTCAATTTCCCTTTTCAAATGTTTACTGTAATATTTTAAGTTTAAAAGTCTGCTTCTGAGGCATGTTTCCTTACAGACATAATGTAGTTAAAGGGAAGATATAAGATACTAATTTAAAGAAGCCAAGGATTTTTTTTTAATTTTTATTGTGAAAATACTGTACAGAGGGGTCACAATTACATGGGCAAGATAATGAGTACATTTCTTATCAAGCATTGCAGGCTCCTCCTTTGTTTACCCTTCACACCCTTCCCAGCCCCCCCCCACCCCCCCCAACCCCCACCTCCACCCCCCCCACACCAAAGTTCATTTTCGACATAATGACTTGTACATCTCATTGTTGCAATGGGTCCACCTGTATCCCTATATAAACTATTTGTTTTTCCCCTTCCCCTCCATAAATTATACCAACATCAAATACAGTGAAAGCAGGGGTTATACTGTGGGGGAGGGACATACAAAGCAACAAAGAAATAATCTTATAAATGTGTTAGAAACAATCGCATGAAAGAAAAAAACATTTGAATACATATCTTAGGGTTCATTTCCCTAACATCAACTTATCTGACTTTTGCTTGACTCAGACATATACTAGCTTTGCAAATAAGGAAAACCATGGGACCTATGTTTCTTTGGGCCTGGCTTACTTCACTTAATATAATTTTTCCAAGTCTTTCCATTTCCTAACAAATGAGGCAATGTCATTCTTTCTGATGGAGGCATAGAATTCCATTGTGTATATATAACACATTTTCTTGATCCATTCATCTACTGAAGAGCATCTGGGTTGGTTCCATATCTTAGCTATAGCAAATAATGCTGCAATAAACATAGTCGTGCTGGTAGCTTTAGTGTGGTCTTGTTTGTAAACATTTGGGTAAATGCCCAAAAGTGGGATTGCTGGGTCATAGGGGAGCTCTATGTGGAGTCTTTTGAGGAACCTCCATACTGCTTTCCAAAGTGGTTGAATAAGTTTACACTCCCACCAACAATGCAGTAAGGTTCCCTTCTGTCCACATCCCCTCCAGCATCTGTTGTTATTAGAGTTCTTGATTATAGCCATTCTAACTGGTGTGAGGTGGTATCTCAATGTTGTTTTGATTTGCATTTCTTTTATGGCTAGGGAAGTTGAGCATTTCTTCATGTGTCTATTGGCCATCCTTCTTTCCTCTTCAGAGAAGTTTCTCTTTAAGTCTTTAGCCCACTTATTTATTGGGCAGTTGTTTCTTTGAGGATTTGTTGTTGGGGGATTTAATTTTTTGAGTTCCAGGTGTATTTTAGATATGAGACCCTTGTCCATTGTATGGCTAGTGAAGATCTCCCAATCTGTGGGCTTTCTATTGATCTTGATAGCTATGTCCTTTGTCATGCAGAAGCTTTGCAATTTCATGCAATCCCATTTGTCCAACCTTTCTTTGATTTGTTGTGTTTCTGGGTCTCTATTAAGAAAATTCCAAGCCAAAGGATTTTTATTGACCTTAAAAGAAGTGTGATCAGGTCAGGAGCTAGTGGCTCACGTCTGTAATCCTAGCTACTCAGGAGGCTGAGATCTGAGGACTGCGGTTCAAAGCCAGCCCAGGCAGGAAAGACCATGAAACTCCTATCTCCAATAAACCACTAGAAAACTGGAAGTGGAGCTGTAGTTCAAGTGGTAGAGCACTCGCCTTGAGCTGAAGAACTGAGGGACAGCGCCCAGGCCCAGAGTTCAAGCCCCACATCCACCAAAAAAAAAAAAAAAGTGTGATCATTTATTCAGACTTCTAGCCCATAAAGTCTTTAGGTTTTTATTCTTTATTGTAACAATAACACATTTATTGAAGAAAAACAATTTAGAAGCTGAATTTCTTTCTCAGAGGAATGAGTTATTATCTTCCTAACGAAACATATTAGTGAGCTGAAAGTTTCCACAAAAGCATCAAGATGCTATTAGTTATCAGATACCAGAATGACTTGTGGGAAAGACTACCTTGTAGCAAATTTCGAGTGTTATGTTTGAGAACTGGTTAGACTGTGCCGAAACCTACCCACAGGATAATAAGAGAATTACACAAGAATGATATCGTTGAAGAGTTGAGATGATTTTCATGTCTCCCCAAAGCATAAGACATGTAGGAAAACTTCTTTTCACCTCTAACTAAGGAGGCTGTAATGGTTTGAGAGACATTCCAGAGTTCTAGAAGGCACTGGCTATAAAAGGCTGGGGCTACCTATCACCATGAGGCAGCAGCAAGGAGGGGCACACTGTAGAGAGAATCAAATACAGAACTACAAGTACAGTGGAGAGACAAGGAAGGAGGACAACACAAAGGGCAAGCCAGGAGCTATGAAAAATCCTACCCAGAGGATAAACACATCCTAAGGTTTAATAGTGCCAGTGGTTTGCACAACTCTATGTAGATACTAAAAAAAAAAAAAAACTACTGAAAGCACATGTTAAATCAGTAAATTACATTTCAAAATAAGTGCCTAGAGCACCTCCAAGGAGGAGGAAGGAGCAAGGGGAGGAAGGAAATAGGAAGAAGAAGGAGGAAAGGAGTTAGAGGAGAATGAGAACTGATAGAACAGGATGCCCCAATAGAAAAGCAGGCTGAAGGCTTATAGGTTTAGTGGGTACTCTCTACTTGGAGAAACATTTTTGTGGAGTGTCACAGGTGGTACGATTCCAATGAAAATCCAACTAAATATGCACAAAGAAAAGCTGTGGGGGCTGGGAAGGTGGCTCAGTAGTAGAGTGCTTGCCTTGTATGTATGAGGCCCTGGGTTCGGTTCCCCAGCACCACATAAGCAAAAAAAAAAAGAAAGAAAAGCTGTGGCCTTTCCCAATTACATAAAAAGTTCAAAACAAACTAAACAGTTCAAAACAGTTAAGCATCAGTGGTTCATACCTATAGTCATTGCTACTCAGGAGGTTGAGATGTGAGGATTGTGGTTCTAAACCAGGCAGGGAAGTCCACAAGACTCTTTACCTCCAAGTAACCTCCAAAAAGCCATAAGTGGAGCTGTGGCTCAAGTATTAGAACTCTAGGCTTGAGCAGAAAAGCTCAGGGACAGCACTCAGCCCTGAATTCAACCACATGCACGTGTATACACACACACACACACACACACACACACACACAAACAGGTGTGTTATTAAGAACTGCATCACTATCTCTTTTCTCAGTTCCAGTTATGACAGGGTCAATACAGCAAGTTTTCAGTGGGTGAGAAAATAAGCAAGAGAAAGGAAAGCCACCCCCTCCCACCCTCTTCACTCCCTCCTCCTCTCCCCCCACCCCGCCAATCTATCTATAGGTAACTTTAGCTAAAAAAGGGAATAGATGTAGCTTTGAAATGTCAATTAATATACCAAGTAACTACTTTTAATCATGAAAATGACAATACTTTTAAAATTAAATGACTGCTATTGCTTATGAGTCTCATGTATCCCATGTGAAAGAAATAGGACATATTTTACACAGATTTTTATATTATAAATATGGCTTATATATGTTAAATTTTGGGTTAAGATCTTGAGTTTTGGTTACATTTTTAAAGGAAATTAGGGTTTAAATCATGATTATTTTTTACAAATAAGAAATTTAAAAAGCCAAAGTAGGGCTGGGATCTGACTTAGTAGAGTATTCAGCTAGCATGCAAGAAGCCCTGGGTTCGATTCCTCTATACCACATAAAAAGAAAAAGCCAGAAGTAGCACTGTGGCTCAAGTGGTAGAGTTCTAGCCTTGAGCACAAGAAGCCCAGGGACAGTGCCCAAGCCCTAAATTCAGCCCGAGGACTGGCCAAAAAGCAAGCAAACAAACAAACAAAAAACACGCCAAAGTAACTTCCATGAGTTTTCTACCTGCAAAGATTACATCTCTGGTGCTTTAGAAGTGTAATTAGTACTGACTGCAGCACTGAGTTATACTATTAATCCACTGATATTTTTTTTTGTCTTTTTAGTATAGGATTTCTATGTCTACTTTTGGCTGGAAAAAGAATTCAAAAGCAGAGAAGGAACATTTGTTTTTCAAAAGAATATCATCTAAGCAACAGAATACATACAGATTTTCAGATGCTTTACAAAAAAAGAAGTTAAAGATTTTTTTTTTTAAGTCCCTAGTTGTCTATCTCCAAATGACCAGGAAAAAGCCTAACGTGAGGTCCTGGGTTCAAATTTTAAAATTTAAATTTTAAAAAAAAGTGAAGCAGAAGCCAGGCACCAGTGGCTCACTCTGTAATCCTAGCTACTCAGGAAGCTGAGATCTGAGGATCTCGGTTCAAAGCCAGCCCAGGCAGGAAAGGCCTTGAGACTCTTATCTCCAATAAACTACTCAGAAAATTGGAAGTGGCATTATGGCTCAAGTGGTAAGCACTAGCCTTGAGCTGAAAAGCTGAGGGACAGCACCCAGGCCCAGAGTTCAAGCCCCACATGTGACCAAAAAAAAAAAGAAGAGAGAAGCAGAACAAAATTAGCCAGTAAGAAAATTAACTGAACCCAATCAAGCGATATAATAATTTTTCTGGGTATATCAATAAAGAATATTTAACTTGAATCTAAGAAGATAAGAGCATTATGTTTCAAGAAGAGTGAAAAATGGAGCTCAATGTATACGATCAACTTTGAGCAAGGACCCATTTAATATGCTAACTGAAGACTTTTTTTTTTGGTCCGGTCATGGGGCCTGAATTCTGGGCCTGGGCACTGTCTCTCAGCTCTTCAGCTCAAGGCTAGCACTCTGCCACTTAAGCCACAGCGCCATTTCCAGTTTTCTGGTGGTTAATTGGAGATAGGAGTCTCATGGACTTTCCTGCTTGGGCTGGCTTTGAACTCTGATCCTGAGAGCTCAGCCTCCTGAGTAGCTAGGATTACAGGCTTGAGCCACTGGCGACAGGCTCTGAAGACTTCTTTTGTTAATTAAAAACCAGACGTGGTGGTGGATGTCTGTAACCCCTGTACTTACAACACTGAGGCAAGAGGGTTATGAGTTTGAGACCAGTCTCTGCTACAAAATCCCAAAACCGCGAGACAAGCCATAAAATATACTATCTGCAAACCACATCACTGATAAAGGATTTTTATCCAGAACATATAGAGAATTCTTAAAATTCAGCAGAATAGTATGTTCTACGTGATAAAGACTGAAAGTGTCCAGATCTTTTACAAGGGACATTTTATCACACCAGAAAGAAAGATTGTAGAAAATCTGCTGATACTAGAGTGGAGAAGACCTTTGAGTGATTACAATCGTATAAGTAGGAAACAAATAAAGAGGATACAAAGCAATTATAACTAAAATTTCCCAGAGAGAGGAAATAACCTATATGAAGAGATAAGTAAGTAGGGGTTGGGAAGGTGGCTCAGTGATAGAGTGCTTGCCTTGCATGCATGAGGCCCTGGGTTCGATTCCCCAGCACCACATAAACAAAAAGAAAAGAAGACGTAAGTGGCACTGTAGCTCAAGTGGTAGAACGCTAGCCTTGAGCTGAAGATCTAAGGGACAGCGCCCAGACCCACAACCGGACCCAAAAAAAAACAGTAAGGAGCAGATGTTCAAATTCTAGAAATGGAAAGGAGGTAAGAGTACAGTGATAAATAGGAACTAGACATAAAAACTTTTTTTGTGTATGATTTTCTAGTTAGTTTGCATTTTATCCTGAAACTTTTGAGAAGGTATTGATAGACTTCAGAGGTCATACAATTATGAAATTTGAACTTTTAAAAGTATTAAATAATAAATTGGAACTTCTAAATGAATAAACAATATGTAAATGTTGGAGAAAGTCATGGGTTTGCATAATCAGTGAAGAAGATCATATCAAGAAAAAGGGCCAAATAAAGAACCTGAGACTACTCAGAGGAGGGGGGAGAGACCTACAAAGACAAAATATGAAAGAGAAGATTCACACAGGTAATCAGTAGAAGATAAAGAATGTGAAGTTTTATGCCATATTGTCTAGGTTCAAGCCCCAAGAACTATTTCTTTTGGCAAACCATTTAATATTTCTAGGTTCAGATTTCTTTTAAAAACAAGTTATTAATATACAGTTATTGTCTCACAGATTCTGACAAGAATTAAATGAGATGCACGTGATATCCTTGGCTCAAGGCCTGACAGAGAAAAGTAGTAAGTGTTGTTCATCATCATTCCACTGATTTCTACAGAGTTGCCCTTAGTCAACACATATCAAACTGACTATATACATAACATTGGCAACTTCATCAAAAGGTTTCAGTCTGGAAGAGGGTGAAGAAGCAAATTGATACAGAATAGAAAACAATATTAGGTATTGACCAATTTATAGAAGCTTGGCTGGTGGTAGAAAGAGTAAAGTTATGACATATCTGAAGGTAGACTGGATAATGTTGCTTCAATTTTAAAATGTATTTTATGTTTATAGGCTAAAGGCAAGAGCCAGTAGAGGCTGATGGTACAGAAAGAAGGGACTGATAAAGTCATAAAGGTTAGAAGAGTTTATTCTTCTAGCTTGTGGTCCACAATAGAAAAGGAAAAAAAATGATGTGTATACACAGAACCAGCTAGTTTAAAGACTTCTTGATAGCGGCCTCATTGACAGAGTGAGATGGCTGTTCAACACATGATGATATTTGCCACATCCAAAAACTTGCTTTCTTTGGGGCTCTATTAAAGTATCTGTTGTCCTCTGGGTAATTTACATACAAAGTAATATTATGGAACCACTGCATTAAACATCTTTGAATAAAAATTTAACCCTCAATCCCAATAACTCTTATGAGTTTAATCAATTCTAAAAGGTGAACAATAAATGAAAAAAATCCTTATTACTCAAGAGATAGCCAGCTCATCATTCCCTTTCCATGCCTCAAAAGAAGGTTGGAGGTTCTTAAACTAACAAAGGAACAAAATTGCTATTTTTAAGTAGTGTCCTTCCAGTGTATAAAACTGAAAAACTAACTAAAGCAAAACAACTGCTAGCACTGCAGCACTCAGATACTACAGAATCATCATCACCAGGGTCAAATCCTCAGCGTTTTTCACGGTTGTACTTAGCAATGAACACATACGAATGAAGATGCCCAAGGCTGATGCGACGGTACCTATGACAACTCTCAAGAGAATTTAGGGGGGGGGGAAGAGAGAGAAAATAAATCCAGAAGAAAGGCAAATAGATTGGACAGAAAAAAATGATAAACCAACTAGAAAATTAAACATTTTATTCATTCAAATATTGACTCAAAGTATGTGCCAGACATTAGCAGGTGCTAAGTTTTTATTAAGTACCTCTTATGAGGCAGACACTTTTAGATATCAAGGATACAGACAAAAATACCTAGAATTATGCCATTTACAGTTAATTAGGCAAAGCCGACAATAATAAATACAACAAACAGAATATTGTATGATGATAAATGCTATGGAGGGAAGCAACCGAAGAATTGGGGCTAGCAAATATCAGGAAGATTAGATGGTGAACATTTAACATAAGATAACCAAAGAAGCCCTAGCTGTGATTTTATCACTTGAGTAAAGATCTGAAGGAGATGAGAATGTGCCACACAGATACTGGAGAAAAATATTCTGGGCAGAAAGTGAAAATGCTCTGATGCAGGAAGTTATCTCAGGAAGAGAAAGAAGAAGCACAGTGAGTGAGTACAGGAGAGAAGCACAAGAAGATAAACTTGAGTGGGAGATGGAAAGGGATGGGAGGGGAAACAAAAGAGGAGAAAATAATGCTTGATAAGAAATGTACTCATTATCTTGCTCATGTAATTCTAACCCCTCTATATGGTATTTTCACAATAAAAAAAAAGAAGATAAAACTTGTTCTAGACCACTGAAAATACTAACTTTGACACTAAAATGGAAAACTTCCTGTAAGGTTTTGAGAAGATGTGCTTTTTAAAAAAAATATTTGATGTGCTTTAAAAGTATCACTCTGGCTGTTGTTTTGACAATAGACTATAGAAGGGCAAGGGTAGAGTGACAGGAAGGCTTATATGGAGGCTATCTACTGAATTTAGGCAAGCAATGATGATAGGCCAGCCCAAAGTGGTAGCCATGGAACTGGTAAGATATGATCAGATGCTGGAACTATTTTGAAGGGGGTAACATGGAATTTGATACTCTTTGTCCTGATAAATTGGAAGGATAAGTTGCCATTAAAGATAAGACTGTGAGAAGAGTTGGTTTGTAGGAAAGGTTTCAGTCTTTGCTTTTGTTTCTGAGTTTAGAGTGTGGTTTGATTTTGATGTCTGAAATGCCAATTAGGCATGTAAATGACAAGCCAAGTAGACTAATATTTACATGAGATAGAGATATAAATTTAGATATAGAGAGCATATAGATGATACTTTAAAACCCTGAAATGTCATGAGATCTCTAAAGTAATATATAAAGATAAAAGGCAAATCCAAGAGACAGAGAAAGAGAGAGACAAAGAGAGAAGTAGGTATGGCTTTTCCCCAAGCCCTTCTCCTTCAGAGATCCTGGAATATCACAAGATAGATTTGGCTTTTTAAATAACATCTGTTCAAATGATGATCCAAACAAGGTACATACGATGTGTTATCACTTTTAACATAAAATAGTAATTCCTTCATTATAGTATGCCACTGGTTATACTTTTAAATTTGATTTTCTTTTCCCTTTCACTTTAAGTTCTAGAGTTCTACCACTAGTAACAAATGAATTAAATTCAAGGCAAATAGGCAAGATTTATATTTGTGTGTGTCTGTGTAATAACTAGGACTTGAACTCAGGGCCTGGCCACTGTCCCTGTGCTTTCATGCTCAAGGCTACAGCTTCACTGCTGTGTTGGGGTAACTGGAAATAAGAGTCTCACAGACTTTGTGGCCCAAGCTGGCTTCCAATCTTGATATTCAGATTTCAGCCTCCTGAGTAGCTAGAATTACAGGTGTGAGCCACTGGCACTTTTAATTCTCCTTCAATACTTTCAATTAGGTTATGGAAAAAAAGTCCCAGTTTGGTGCTAGTTTGACTTGCTAATATTTTTTTGTTGGTGGTCATGTGGCTTGAACGCAGAGCTTGAGCTTTTATACTCAAAGTTAGCTCTCTACCACTTTAAAGAGCCAAGGCTCCACTTTCAGTTTTCTGGTGGTTAATTGGAGATAAGAATCTCACAGACTTTCCTGCCCAGGCTAGCTTCAAACTAAATCCTGAAATCTCCCAGTAGCAAGGATTACAGGGGTAAACTACCAGTGTTCAGCTAATCTCCCCTTTTAACCAATAGATACTTGGCCCAACCTGGGAGTATCACTTCACAGTCAGGCCAACCTGCCATAGCATATATTTAGTCACATCCTTGAGTTTTATGTTTCACATTGATATTAGCTCTGTATTAATCTTTCACTTATGGAACATTTTACCATTCAAGGAAATGGTGCTGATTTCCTTTTAAAATAAATATTTTCAAAATGAGACACTTAAAAATGGCATTTGTATGTAGCAAAGATCATGAGGGTAGGAAATACAGGTTAAGAAATTGCTATTCCTTAAAATGGAGGACTCAAACTGTGTAGCTCACACCTGTAATCCTATCTACCCAGGCTGATATCTGAGGACTGGGTTCGAAGCCCAAGCAGGAAAGCCTTTGATACTCGTATCTCCAATAAACTATCAAAAATATAAAATAAAAAAGGGCCAAAAGGAGAGCTGTGGTTCAAGTGGTAGAAAGACAGTCTTGAGAAAAAGAAGCTCAATAACAGCACTCAGACCCTGACTGAATTCAAGGCCCAGGACAGGGTGGGGGTAGGGGTAGAGGATTCAGCAAAAAGGTACATTAACATAGCACATACTTGTATAGGGGAGTGTAGTAAAATTATTCTAGAAGCTGAGTGCTAGTGGCTCATGCCTATAATCCTAGCTACTCAGGAAGCTGAGATCTGAGGATCACAGCTCAAAGCCAGCCCATGCAGGAAAGCCCGAAATAGACCCTTATCTCCAATTAATCACAAAAAAAGCAGGATGTGGCATATGGCTCAAAGGGTAGAGCAAAAAGGTGTTCAGGACCTTAGTGTTGCAGATGCATTACTTGAATTAGGGAAGGGAAAGGAAACAACAGAATGATGAGACAAAGGACAAGGGGGGAACCCATGCAACAGCAATATACACAAGACAATATGTTGGAAATGATCTGTACAATTTGCATGGGTGGGGGGCGAATAGGAAAAAGTGATCGAAAGGGTAACAAGTCTGACAAGAAATGAGCTTATTACCTTACTTATATAACTGTAACCCCTCTATACATTACCTCGAGAATATAATTAACTAAATAAATAAATGAAATGAAAAGGTGTTCAGAGAGAGTGCCCAAGCCCAGCAGTCAAGCCCCAGGAATGGCAAAAACAAAAACAAAGAAATTCTAGAACTTGCTTCCAAATTTCCTGACCCAGAATGGTGTGAGAACCTCATGTGAGAACCTCATGTCCAAATAGCCAACACAGCTCTGTGTGTGTGTGTGTGTGTGTGTGTGTGTGTGTGTGTTATATACTCATAATCCCAGCTACTCAAGTCAAAGCTCAAGCTCCAGGCAAAAGCTCAAATTCCACCAGAAAAACACTTAAAAAAAAAAAAAAGGAGTGGTACAAAGCTTGCCTAGTACATTCCAGGCCCTTAGATTAAGCCCAGTACACATATGCATGCACAGAGGATATACATTTATATATATAACTAAAAAGTGTTCTTTGAAGATGCTTTTCTCTCAACTCATGTGTATCTCTCTTTTTTTCCAATGGATCTAATGGATTTGATGGGTCTAGTTTCAGGTTACCAGCTTCACTACTGGAAAGAGAATGGAGGAAAAAAATAAAAGTGACAGATTTACTTGTACTGCCTCTGCCATATTATGGCTAAAGGGCAATTCTTCCTGATTCCCTCTGTGTTTGAAGGAAAGGGTAAGAAAATAGGAGAGGAAGAGCTTGAAAATGACTCTTTCACCTTTAATATTTCGTTGTAATTCTCATTACCCCTTCTAAATTAAGTGAGACATATATTTGTCTCCCCAAGGAAAGATAAATAATGGCTCAACATATAAGCAGTACATACATGGTCAAGGCTTGGAGTTTCTTCCATCTTTGATATATTGAAAACTATAAGCAAAAATGCTTTGCTGTTTATACGTTAAGACTTTGTGGACAGATGCTAAAATATATAAAAATTCAATAATTTAGTGGAATTTTTTAAATGAAGCATGATATAGCATCTCTTACTCTGCTTTCCTTCATTATCTGTGTTTCTCAACTCTATCTAGGTTTGTCCAGGGTTTCTGAGGAAAAGAGGAAAAGAAGGGTCTGTCCTTTTTTTGTTCTTTCTTGTAAATCTCATTCTGTTTCTAACTTGTTTCCTCACATACCCTGGCTCCTTATACTGATTTGGAAGTTTTTAGAACTTCTAGATAATAATTTTTTATCACTTGCTTTTTAAATTGACTCTATTATGAACACAAGTTTCTGTACTATAAAAAATATTTTAAAGCCAGGTGCTGGTAGTTCACGCCTATAATCCTAGCTACTCAGGAGGCTGAGATCTGAGGATCGTGGTTCAAAGCCAGCCCGGGCAGGAAAAATGGCGAGACTTCTGTCTCCAATAAACCACCAGAAAACCGGAAGTGGCGCTGTAGCTCAAGTGGTAGAGCACTCACCTTGAGCTGAAGAGCTGAGGGATAGCACCCAGGCCCAGAGTTCAAGCCCCACAACAGCAACAAAAAATTAACAGTACTGGGATTTGAACTCAGGACCCCTACTTGCTAGGCAAAAGGCCAACCCCATCCTAAATCATTTTATTGTTTTAGTTATTTTTCAGGTAGAGTTTTCATTTTTGTCTGAACTGTTCTCAGACTGTGTTCCATCATATCTCTATCTTCTGAATTGGTGACATGTGCTACCACATCACATTGTGTGATTATTTAAATAGAGACTTTGAAAACTGAGTGCATAAATCTATACCTTCATAAATTGGAAAGCAAGGTACATTTCTGATATTATGCACAAAACAATTTTACCTTCATTTGTAGAAAATTTCTGATTATATAGACCTGATGTGTAGATAACAGAAAATAAATTCAAAAATTAATAACTAGAAATAATTAAAATATAACATGTTGCTATTGCCCAATGGCCCTTATCATATCTAACAAGTCCATTATTTATTCAATGCAGAAACCAAAACCATTTATTCAGGTCACAAAGTTCAGTGACCTACTTGTTTGATTTTGCTCATATTCCACATCCAATAAATTAGAAAATTCTGTGGTTCTATCTTCAAAATATATCTTGAAGACATCTGATAAGCTTCATTTCATTACCTCTACTGCTATACTACAATTTCTGTATTGTCTAATTAACTGCCTAATTAACTTTTTGTGATGATGGATACATATCTGTGTTGTACAACAGAGTAAAGTCACAAAACACGTATCAAATTTTTGAAATGTAGCTAATGCAACAGAAAATGAATTTGTATTATATTTAGCTTTAATGAATATGCATTTAAATGGCCACAAGTGATTGCCTACCATTATTAGGTAGTAAAGGTCTAGAAAATGATGATAATGGAATTATAACAAATCTGTTTCCTCTCTTGTCCCTTTGACAATTCTTACTATATAATGATCTTTTTCAAATTTAGGTCCAGTCATCACTTCTCTACAACATGACTTCCCATCACACTTAGAACAAAGTCTCAAATCCCTACCCCAAGTGAGTTTTCCTCAGTCTCCCTTCTATCTCAAGCACTCACATTCCCTTGCAGCTCTGACATTTTCAACTCTTGTCTCAGAAACTCTTCTATTTGTCTTGAACACTACTCTTCCAAAAGGCTTTTGTTGTTAACTGTTAAATGATTGATCCCCAAATGCTTAGGACAATTCCTGGCACACAGTAGATTCTTAGTAACCATTAAATGAAAAACTCAAATCTCAGTAACTGAGTCATTACAAATCTCAATAATGGCTCAGTTACTGAGATTTGAATAACACTTTTCAGTGCTAATTATCTACAAGGCACTTCATTAGACAACAAGTGTAATTCAAGTTGAAAGGAGCTTAGATCTTATCATTAGATTACCATAATAAATGAAAATTCTCTAAATACAAAAGTTTGGAGGCCTATGAATTCAGTTAGAAATGATTGGAACTGTTTTTCTTGGCTAAGAGAGTGAGAAATACTAAGACTACATTCCCTTTCTTCCCTCCTTTCTTCTCTCCCTCCCTACTTGTCTTGCTATATAGCCCAGGGTGACAGTGAACTTGATATATTGCATAGGTTACACATGATCATTCTGCCTTAGTCTCCTGCTGGGCTGGAATTACTGGTTGTGCCCCATTCCTGGCTAAGATGTCTCTCTTTCAATGATGAAGCATTTGTCATCCTGAAATAGTAATCTTTGTTATGATATTCCTAGCAGAATTAAGAATTCATAGTGTTCAAGTTGGGTAGTTTCTTTAGTTCAATATTAGATTTTCCTATAGTAATTACAAAAAATCAAAACCTCAAGATATTACTCTTAAAAAAAAAAAGAAAGAGAAGAAATAGCCAGTCCTTGGGGCTGGAGGTATGGCTCAGGTAGTAAAGCACCAGCCAATGAGAGAAAGCAAGTGTCAGATACCAAGTTTGAATCCCAGTCATGGTAACAGACAGAGGGGGGGGGGAAGGAGGGAGGGAGGAAGGAAGGAAGGAAGGAAGGAAGGAAGGAAGGAAGGAAGGAAGGAAGGAAGGAAGGAAGGGGAAAAAATATTCTAAACTTGTTGAGAAGAAATAGCTATCTATAGGGTATGTCGGACATTTTGCTGAATTAGATTAGTGGGTAGTCTTTAATTAATTAGTGGGTAGCCTTTGAGAACCTCTAACAGGTTTTCTAACTCTAATATTATCTGTAAAATACTATAAAGAATATTAATACTTCAGTCATTTCTAACAATTGCTTCCTGCTTATTATAATAATTGCCAATGTTGACAGACAGCATGGAATAAAAATGAGAAAAAATTGTTACATACTCTACTGAAAAATTAAGAACATATTGTACTTATAGAAATAGACCCAAGTACGAGGTGAGCTGCATGAAACTAACATGACCATCTTTATTGGTTCAACCTAAACTCTGATTCTATTAGTATAGTTACAACTAGAGAATCATCCTTAAATACATTTGTTAAGCCAAACAAAATCAACTCAATAGCACAAGCCTTCTTATAAAACTTCACTTAAACCAACAAAACCATAGTGAGCTCTCAGTTCCAATCAGTGTATCATGAGAATCACCCTTCAACTCACAACCAGTCAATTAATTCTTTAGTTCTTGAGTCAGCAAAAAACAAATTGTGTTTGTAAAATATATGCTAACATTAGACAGAGTTCAATACTAGATTCCAAACTTGTTAGAAGAATCTGGGTGATAATCCTTTAAATCAGTAATTATGCTGTAACTAATCTGAGCTAATTGACTACTGATTCAATTTTTGTATGAAATAATACAGTAACACAGTTTTAATAAAAGCAGCTTCTTTAATAAGCTAACTGAGATATTTAAAGGGGAATTACTTTGTTCTGTTTGTAAGTGGGAGTAATTTGGAACTTCGTTTTCCTGTGTCTTAATATGTCTACCAATCCATTTTGTGGATTAAAATGTAGCAAATGCTACCTGAAATAACTAAAAATCTGCTAATAAACTCTACTATTATCTTTCTTCCTCTTTCTCTTCTTAGTGGTGCTAGGAATCAAACACTGGTCTGTATGTATACTAAAGACATAATCCAGAATTATACTCCCTACCCCTTATATTTTATGTGGAAATTAAATGATCAAGTGCTTATTTTTTCTAGCCACAAGTCTCAGCATTTTCTCCTCAAAAATACTAAAACTGGGCTGGGCATGTGGTTTAGTGGTAGAGTGTGTGCCTAGCATGCATAAAGCTCCAGGTTCCCTTCCTCAGTACCACACAAAAAAAGCCAAAGTGAAGCCAGACACCGGTCGGTGGCTCACACCTGTAATCCTAGCTACTCAGGAGGCTGAGATCTGAGAATCTCCGTTCAAAGCCAGCCCGGGCGGAAAAGCCCATGAGACTCATCTCCAATAAACCACTAGAAAACCAGAAGTGGTGCTGTGGCTCAAGTGGTAGAGTGCTCGCCTTGAGCTGAAGAGCGCAGAGATAGCCCTCAGGCCCAGAGTTCAAGCCCCACAACCGACAAAAAAGTGGTAGAGCACTAGCCTTCAGCAAAAGAAGCTTAGGGACAGTGCCCAAGTCCTGAGTTCAACCCCCAGGACTGGCAAAAAGCAAAAACAAAAACAAAAACTACTAGGACTGACTCATGTAAAAAAAAAAATTAGCTTCCTAAGACACTCTACTTCACTCTGTCCTTCCTCCTAGTTACAGGAGGGCCCAGAAATGGAAATGCCAGTTAATTAACTTCCAGCATCACTGCAGTTAGGATTTGAGCAAGAACCCATACCCATTACATAGCTAATTCAAAATCTAGTGACAGAAACCAAGGGTTTTCTTTCCTATTAATATACATAAGGAGGAATGATTTTATTCCATGTCTAGCCATGCAGAAAAGAATTGAAATGACAGGCCTAATTGCAAAGTTGGCTTTTGGCTGGCAACTGGGAACTTAGACTTTAGGCAGGTTCCCACCACTCCCAGAACCACTTATGAGTGGGTCACTGTGTCTAAGTTGTTTGTGCAACCTGTGGTTTAGGCTGAACACCTGCTTTCCTTCTGGGTATCTGGAATTTTAAGATGTGCTAGTGTGTCCACATGATCAACCCACAGTAAAAATCTTCAGCATTGAATCTCTAATGAGCTTCTTCAAAGAAGACAACATTTGATATGTATTGTCAGAACTCATTGCTAAATGAAATTAAGGACATCTTGTGACTCTACTGGAAAAGGATCCTTGGACTTGGGCATGTTTTCCTCCAGTCTTTGTTGCATTGCCTTCTCTGTTATTTTCGATCTTCTTGTTGTAATAAATCTGTTGTGCTAAGTCCCCTTAGCAAACCATGAAACACAAGGGTGATCCTTGACACTAGCTAGAGAGATGTCCATGGGCAGTACTTGGTACTATTATGGACTTTATGAAATTAATGACTAAGCCAATGAATATACCTTTGAACTTCCTACCTCTTATATTCAGTATTTTAAAATAATGCATTTCATCATTTACAATGAATGAATCATCATACTTTTAAAAATTTAGTTATGCAAAGGTAGAATATTATTGACTATTTTAGATTAATTTCTTAAGGAAAACAATACTATAAAACTAATTTACTTAGAAAGTATTTCATCTCATGATAACTCTTTAGTAATTTCTAAAGTTTAAGGTATTTAGAGTTCAAGTAAATTATTCAAATCTTGTCATTTTCAAAGTTGTCAAATGTATAAACACACAGTCACAGATAATATTCTCTTATTCTTGTAAGTCTGTGTGTGTGTGTGTTCACATTTATGCTGTGATTGAATCAGGGAATTGTACATGATATGCATTTGCTCTCTTACTGAACTTTAATTATTATCCCTCATCAATTATTATTTATTATCCCATATTAGAAAGTGCAGAATCTCTGGTGATATAACCTCTTTTGTTATTGATGGTAGTGGTGGTGGTGGTGGTGGTGGTGATAGTGGTGGTGTGTGTGTGTGTCCTGGGGATTGAACTCATGGTATGGGAGCTGTCCTTGAGTTTTTGCAGTCAAGGCCAGCAACCTACCACTTGAACATGGCTTCACTTCTGGCTTTTGGGTGGTTAATTGGAAATAACAGACTTTTCTGCCTGGGCTGGCTTCAAACCATGATCCTCAGATCTCAAGCCCTTTAGTAGGTAGTATTATAGGCAGGAGCCATCAGTGCCAGGCTACCTCTTTCATTCTTGGTATTAGTAATTTATTTCTCCCTTTTCTGATCAGTCTGCTTACTAGTTTATTGGTTTAGGTGATCTTCTTAAAGACAAGTTTAGGTTTTTAAGTTTTATGTATTTATACTCTGATCTTTTTTTTTTCCTTCTACTGTGCAAATGCTTCCGAGTTGCTAATTTTTGTAAGTGAAAGTTGGGGTCATTTTTTGAAACATTTTCTTTTCACTTTGTTATTTAATTCTACAAATTAACCCTGACTCTTTCTTTTGGAGCTTACATCTCACATGTTTTGATATGCTGACTTTTCATTTGTATGTATCCCATACTATATATTCTTTTATTTGGGAATTTCTCAGATATTATTTTATATCCGTTGAATACTTTCAGCTGTTCCAGAATGTGAACTATCTTGGTAAATAATTTCTGGGGAAAAAAATGTATTGTTGGGTAGAGTATCCTGTAAATGTCAAGTGAGATTTGCTGATATGCTGTTAAGTATATATCTTACCAAGTTTTTGTCACTTGTCTGTCAACTGTTATGAAAGCTATATTACATATATAGTACTTTACTATTTTCATATTTGCATTGCTTTGACAAAAAAAAATATTCAGTCATCTTTATTCCTTTACACATAGTGTATCTTTCTTCTATGGTAGCCTTCAAGCTTTTTTTTTTTTTAATTTACAGACTTCGCTGTTTTACAGGAACTATTTAAATAAGATGTGCCTTGGTGTAATTTTTCCATACTTTATATGCTAGGGACTCAGTTCTGAACCTGAAGGTTTGTAATTTTATGAAATTTAGTAAAGTTTCAGCCAAAATTTCACTTTTTAAAAAATGTTTCACAGCTGGGCACCAATGGCTGACTACCTTTAATCCTAGCTACTCAGGAGACTGAGATCTAAGGATGGTGGTTGGAAGCCAGCCTGGGCAAGAAAGTAAATGAGACTTTTATGTTCAATTATACAGCAAAAATCCAGCAGTGGAACTGTGCCTCAAGTAGTAAAACACTAGCATTGAGCACAAAAGCTCAGCAACAGCACCCAGGACCTGAGTTCAATCACCAGAATTGACAAAACAAAAACAAAAAGCATGCCTCTCCTTTTCTTCAGGGACTCAAACTACACATATAATAGGCCCTTTAAAATATTCCTACAAGTCACTGATGTTCTTGTTTACTTTTCAATCTTTGTAGATCTGTTAACTGCATTATTCAGTTTTTCGCTGTTACAACAAAAACACCTGAGAAAATCCATCTAAAAAAAGAATTGTGTTGGTTCATGGTTTCAGAAGCTTCAACCCATGGTCATTTCACTCAGTTGTTTCTGGGCTATGGTGAGGGAGACCTTAAGTGGAAGCATGTGGTACAGAGACAGACAGACAGATAGAAACAGACAGAGACAGACAGAGACAGAGAGACAGAGAGAGGGGAGGGGGGATATAAGGGAAGAAAGGAAAGAGAGAGAAAGTGTGTGTGTGTGTGTGTGTGTGTAAGAAAGGAAAGAGAAAGTGTGTGTGTGTGTGTGTGTGTGTTAGGGATATACCCCTTCAAAGGCATGTCCCAATGACCCATTTTCCCAGACCTTCGGTGAGATTAGTATCTTTGAATCTCCTCTTAATATCACTATCAGCTGGTGAACAAGCCTTTAACATGTGAGTCTTTTAGAGGTATTTTATCTAAACTATAACAGTTGTGTTTAGACTTCACTTTTGAACATGTAATATATAGTTATAAAACCTATTTTAAAATTATTATCTGGCAATACTATCCTCTAAATTAGTTTTGATTGTTGACTCATCTTCTCATTATAGATCATACCTTTCTGCTTCTTTGTATTCCTGGAAATTTTTGGTTGGATACAGTATGAATTTTATACAGGTTGGGTGACAAATGACTGTCGATATTCTTGAATTTTGCTCAGGTATAAACACAAATTGTTGAAAAATTAGGAGCTCAATCTTTCAGGTCTTGGTTTTTAAGATTTGTTAGGCTTGTCCACACCAATACCTATTGTTCCTCTGTTTTGGGCAAGACACTTTAGGAGTCTTGAGGTTTTCCAGTCTATCAAAACAGGCCTTCTGTGGGCCTTCTGTGGGCCTTCTGTGAGTACAAGTACTCTTTCCTTACTTCTTTGGTTCCTTTCCAGGTTTCAGATAATTTCCTCACATGCATGTGATACTGATAACTCAGTTGAAAAAGCTCTGTAGCTCTCCAGCTCTGCAATTCTCATTCCTCAGTACTCTGCTTTGCTAACTCTCTAGACTTCCAGCTCCATCTTCTGAACTCTTTGAGGCCAGCATTCTCCCCTAGTTTCCCTACCACATGCCACAGCCTGGAAACTCTCCCAAGGCAGCCATCAGGCCATCTTGTGTCCATCTTTTTCATTATCTGAAGTTCTAAGTATTGAAAATTGCTTCAGGTATTTTGTTCATATTTGACTTGCTGTAGGCAGGAGGGTAAATTTCACCACTGTTATTCCATTATGACTAAAAGAAGTTTCACTAGATTATTATACTTGTTTCTCTGCAATAAGCCACAGCAAATGGCATCTCAGTTGATAGATTGGAAGAGGTTGCCCCTCTAAATTATTTCTGTGGTTCTTTCATTAATATCCTTAAAGGCAGGCATTCTTTTACTTAAAAAGCACATTTGAAAGAAATAGTATTAAGGCTAAGGAATTTTAGTGCTTTGGGGAAGAATGTCTGGAAGTTTGTGTAGCTAAGTTAAGACACAAAGTGATTTTCCTTCTATAGTTTAAGAAGAATTTTTCTGTTATAACTTTGCAAATGAAAAGAACATTCATGGTGAGAGGGAGGTAGTAAGATAATATAAAGGCATATAAAAGGAAGAGTAGTAGGCCTTAAAAAGAAAGATTAATTATAAAATTTATAAAATATCATGGATGGATGGCGACATGGCTCAAGTGGTAAATGTCTGCTTAGCAAACCCTAGCATCATCACTAATTAATTAACTAATTAACAGAATCCTGGAGACCAGGAATCTGATACATTTACAAGTAACATACCATCCTCTGTGCTTTTCAGGAGCTATCTTTTAGTTTGCTTCTTTTTTTCTCCATAAGAGTCCAAAATTCAGTAGGATGCTAAAGTGAAATGTTAACTGAAAAAGACACCTAGAATCATTATTACCACTACTACTCCCTAATAAATGTTAAAAACAAAATATGTTAAGCTCGTGTAAGTATAAGGCGAAGCAAGTATAAGGCATATGTTGCCCACTGCTGAACTATGTGCTTTCTTGGCTTACAGCCATTTTTTGTTTGGTCTACAAAGAAATGGTCAACACCACACCTTGCAAAATTGTGGATTTGTGGCCAATACAAATGAAGAGGGTTAAAAAATTAAAGAGAGATTTCATACAAAAATCTTGAGGGGAAAAAATTGCAGCACTCTAAGTAGCAAACGTCTAGAGTCTGACCTCTTAAATTCACACAATTATTTTCATCTCCATTCAAATTTCTTTTGCCCCTTTGCCTTCTTTGTCCCTTTAAACATTTAGGATAATGATACCTGATGTGGAGTATATATACTAATGTCCCAAGAAATTAACTTGTATTCTTAGCAAGAAAATAAAAACACAAGATAATTTCTTTAGAAGGATTATAAAACTCCTAGAAAGATACACCAAAAAGAATACTTATTTTCTGCCAATAGAAGGAAAATGGTCTTTGGGACTTAAAAAAAAAACAAAAAACTATAGATTCCTGAAGATCCAGAAAATATTCTAAATGTGTTTTATTTTTGTTTCTAGTCTTGGTTTTTGAGATAAGATCTCAATATATAACCCAAGCTAGCCTTAAACTCACAATCCTCTTGCCTCTACCTACAGAGAGCTGGTATTACAGATTTGTATCATTACACCAGGATCCCAAAGGTTTGTTTTTTTTTTAAACAAGCTCACAGATCATCCAGATACAGTTTATGCTTGAGAACCACACTATACCCTCTATTTATCACTATTTCAATGAAAAACAATACAAATAGTTGAAGTGATGCTATGAGAAAATCATGTTCTGGCATGTCTTTCTTCTGGAACTATATTTAAGTAAGAAAAAAATATAAACCTGATACATAATAAGAACAAATCTACATTTAGTCTTCCCTAATTATGTTTAAACTCAAAGAAAAAAATATATACATAACTTCTTAGCATTCTCATACTTTAAAAGGAACTAAAGTAGGTTTAAGTTATCATTAAAATGGAAAATAATCCAGGTTCAGTTGTATTCAGAATTTGTCAACTCCAGGTAAAAGAAAAAATTAGTTTAAACATTAAAATTAGGATCAATGTTAATACATTCAAGTTTGTTTTTCCTAACAGATGCTTAACTGCTAATAACAAGACTAACAGATCAGAATCATGAGAATATTTTGACTAATGAGGTCATTTGAGGAAAATAGCAAACAAAAACAAAGGAATGTTATTTAGCACAGAAAAAAAGGAAAATTTTATTTGAAAAAACTTTTTCAAAGTCTTCAGACATTTTATCATATTAAGAGGGTACATATAGTTTCATGGGAGGAAGGACTAAAACATCAACTGGCATGTCCTTACTGTTTTCTCCTGGCTTTTGTGACATTATAGAAATGAAGTGTACAGAAAAGCACCCCAGGGAGGGAAGATAACAGAAAAGTGATTTTATTTTTCAACCTCAATATGTTTTCAACTTTGTTCAATATACAAGTTTCAACTATTCTAAATCATAAGATAATTAAAAATACTAAAACAAACTATATCTACCATAATAAAATCTATATAATTTATGCCCTTCAGTGGACAACAAAACTTTTACTTTAAAAAAATGTACTATAAAACTCTTTGCATATCTGTACAGAACTCTGAGGTACAAAAATGAGAGAAAGGGCATGAACAGTTTGAAGGAAATGGTTAAAAGTGATGTTAACTTAATGTCTCAAGCAAACTCTAAGACATAAATATATTTGTCCAAATGTCAGCCAACTATACTATGACTGAATTTTAAGGCCATACAATAAACTAAAATTTAGAAACTCTTGTAGTCCTCCTATTAGACACTCTTTATCCTGCCACATACAAAGCATCCAGGCCTAGTGAAAGACTTGATTCAAAGAAGAAGAAAAGAAACTTTGTTTCAGTCACCAGCAGTTTGGGGCTCTGTTAATAACAGCTGTCAATGAGGATTTTTCTTTTCTTTTCTTTTCTTTTGGCAATGTTGGAGTTTGAACTCAGGGTTGTGCACATGCTAGACAGGCAGACCACCTGACTTACACATCAGGATATTTTTCAAATAGTTTTGCTTTCTGCCAGGGGGAGTGTAGAACATGATCCTCCTATTCAAGCTTTCCCTGTAGCTGGGAGGAAAGGTATACATCATCATGCTCAGTTTTTGGTTGAAATGGACGTGGGGGTTAGGGGTGGGGTTGTCTCAATAACTTTCTATCTGCCTTGGCCTTGCAACATAATCCTCTTATTCTTAGTTTTCTGAATAGTTTCCATTACAAATATAAACCACTTACCATTTTTCCATGCCAACTAGTTTTTAATTTTAAGGAATTTTTTTTTCAGGTATCAAGAGTTTGAATTCTGAGTCTCACATTAGCTCAGCTTTGCTTGCCTGGCTGACACTCTACCATAGCACCAGTTAAAGAACAATTTTTAAATGTACTAAGCATGGAATGGAAACTTGGTTATAAACTGTCGTTAAGAGCATGTTAGTAACTCTTTTACTTCTAAGCCTGAACCAAAAGTTAGACATGATATTCACTATTAAAATATCTAGTGTGTAGTGTCTAAGTACAAAGACCTTGGAAGCTTTGGATCCAGGACTGGGTCTCCCACATATAATCTATATTACCCTGGGTCAGATACTTCACATAAGCTTTGTCATGTGTTTCACATCTGAAAAATAGTACTAGCATGTACTCTAAGATTGTTTAGAGGAACTGTTTACCACATTAAACAGTATATTGTGTAAGTATATACTATTCTTAATTACTATTATCTAAATATCTTTGTAAAATAACCACCCAGCTTTAACTATGTCTAATAGATCTAATGGAAGAACTGGCTAAAATAATACAACACATGGTAATCTGTGAACCTCATCCACATTAAAAAAAAAAAAAAAGGAAGTCCTAAGGACTGGAGATGTAGTTTAGTGGTAGGGTGGTTGCCCTATGATTCCCAGCAATAAGAAAAGAAGGGAAAGACAGGGAACATGAATCAGAAAAAAAAAGAAGAGAAAAAGAAAATAAAGAGCCTCTTGGGTAGAGTATCATAAATCCACTGCTTCTCAACTCAGCAGATACTACACTCTTAAAAATTCTTCACAAGTTTGATTTCCCCTTATATATCATTATGAATACTTTTTAATAGTATTAGATCAAAGTTTTCAAAAACTAAGAAAAACAAGAACAATAATTACAATCTTTAGTTTTTTATTGAACAACATATTTTCTCATCACTCGAATTTTTGCTAATCACAAAATCTACTGTAAAAATTCAGAATGCTGTAACTGGCGCTGTGGCTCAAGTGGTAGAGCACTCACCTTGAGCTGAAGAGCTGAGGGACAACACCCAGGCCCAGAGTTCAAGCCCCACGACTGATTAAATAAGTAAGTCATTAAAATTCAGAATACTTTAAATCATCTTTGTAACATAACTTCCAACTTTATAACTCTACAGTTAGTGATGTGGCAAACATTGGAATGTTTATGGTTTTTCAAAATGTCACTTTTTTATCTTTATACATAAGTTTTGCAGCAACTCACTTCTGTTAAAGACCATAAGAGACAGCTAAGTGAGAGAGATAAAAGTGACGGAGAGTGGGGGTGAGGGAAAAAAAGGTTGGGGGGAAGGGAATTAAAAGAAAAATATAAGTACAAGCTATTCAAAAGCTCATGAACAATCTCATAAGTACAAGTTCCAAATTAGAATGCCCAAATCTCTCATATTTTCCAGGCAAACTGAAGACACAGGCATGTACTTTCATGCCTAGCTGCATACATGTCAAATTCTTAAAAGAATACCTGGCAAACAGTAAATATTGCAATAGAATCTTGTCATTTTAACAATTTTCAGTATTCATTTATGCAGACAAAATAAATATATAGACTTATAGCATGTATATAAATTAATCTTATTAGGTTGTACAGAGAGTGTATAATAATAGAATCATATTTACAGCCTTGCAACTGAGTTTTCAAATATTTTGTGTGTAGTATAAAAAGCCAATTGTAGAAAATATACAGAGGCAGGAAAGTGAGGAACAATGGGAATATGGAGTAAGGGGTGAATTTGTTCTAAGTGTATTGTATGCATGTATAGAAATTTTTTAAAAACCACTGATATATATATATATATATATGTAAACTTAACTTTTTTAATATTTTTATTGTAAAGATACTGTACAGAGTGGTTAGTTACATGAGTAAGGGAATGAGTACATTTCCTGTCAAGCATTACCTCCTCCTTTGTCTTTCCCCTACCATCCCTTCCCTCTCCACTTCCCCAGCTCCTCCTGTCCCCACCCCAAAGTTGTGAAGTTCATTTTCAACATAGTGTCTTGTACATCTCATTGTTACAATGGGTCAAGCTGTATCCTTGTTTCAGCATTTTGTTATTTCCCTTCCCCTCCTCAAATTAGAAAAATGTACATAGATGATGCAGGGCATCTGATAACAGGAGTTAACTTAAAATTTTTTAAAGAGATGCTAAGTAAATATATACTAACATTAGATTCTCAAGGATTTTTTCCTTAGAAATGTCTGGTAACATAAAAAGCAGCTGAAAATAATGGCCAACATTACACACATCTTTTTTATCAAGGCAGTGAGACAGTCCTCCAGATATCTGTCTACTTAAGATGCTATTTTAAGCCTATGCTAAATTGTATAACTAATTTACAATCAACAAAGTTATGTTAGGCAATCAACTAAGTACCTGTTAATAAGCCAAGGAGTTTCATAATTTTTTTTCTGGAATTAAAAATGTACATATCAAGTTCTGAGTGGGTAATAATCTAAATGTGATTAGTGACTTGTATCACATTTGATAGTATACTAGATAGAATACTGGATTTAAGATGGAAAGCTGAGATTCATTTCAAAAGTTATATTTAGATACCAAGTAGAATGCTAATTATTTTTAAAAAGTTACTCTCGGGGCTGGGAAGGTGGCTCAGTGGTAGAGC
>NW_012267339.1:33837-56850 GCF_000151885.1 Dipodomys ordii
CCCAATCCCAATCATTCTCCTTCCCCCCCTTCCCCCCCCCTCCCCGCACTGACATTGTAAAGCTCGTTTTGGACATGACAACTTGTACTTCTCAAAGGACATTTTTAAATTGAATTCTGGAGGACATAAGGCCATTTTGAGAATTCATTCATTTCAGAAAAATAGCTATCTGTGTTTACTTTCTGTCAAGAATTGAAATTACCAAGCGTTCTAAAGGGTTATACCTGGTCTCTATGATAGAACAGAAATGAAATCCCAACCTTCTCCAGGTCACTCATTATTGTGCTACCCAGTAAAAATTTGTAACTGCTACAAGAAGCAACACAATAGTTCGCTGCAGTGATATCAGAGTGAGCAAAATTAATATCTAAGCTATATGAAGATATGCCCCCTGTCTATTACGTATGGTGCCAGGTTGAATACCTACCAGAGGATAGGAATTCGTGAGTTTAAAAAAAAATAAAAACAACAAAATTGGTATGAGAATGTGGTTAAGTGAGCCCAGATTCACCACTACAGATTTACTACTGGACAACACTCCAATGGTGTGACTCATCAACTGTGAATTCTTTAAAATCCCTCTAAAAGCAAGGACAGTATCTATTTTTCAATTTAATCTTAATGAACTGTATCTGAACTTTATCAACAAAATCTTAAAATTGCTTTAAAATTAGAAGTAGCTTTGATGTGTGCAAATAAACCTGGAGAAAGACTCAAGGGGCAATATTATTTTTAAACAGCTTAGATTAGTCTTTGGTCACATACTGTGATATATTATGTGACCATATAAAATATTTTCTTTTGTTTGAATATTGAAAGATATTCCCACTAATCTTAATATTGGAGAATAACATGTTCTAGATTTTTCATAGTGACTCTAAAAGGTATATGGTATAATAGCAATAAACATAGCAGAATATGTTTATTTGATTTATACTCAAGTTACAATATTGCTGGGTTGCATGTAATGTCATATACTCTAGTTTTTCATTTGTCTACTACTTAAGGCAGTATTCTAAGGCTCTAACTGTACTCCAACTGAAAAGCACACAGTGTTGTCTAGGTTAGGTTTGACAAATGAACATTTATGACCTAAAATTCCATTATATTTATTAAATTGAAGTTTTCAACTTTTCAGATATTTTTCAAATGCCTATTCTGGCATTGTATAAAGTACTTAGAAAATGAAGATAGGTTATAAATTCATTCTTTGAACTGGACATAGAAAACAGTATCATAATAAAATTAAAACAAAAATTATACACCATTTCAAGTCAGGAATAGGAAAGCTATAACATGAAAGAAGCAAGCAATTCATATCAGTGAATGTAATTATTTTTGTTTTTGCTTTTGGGGTCCGGTCGTGGGGCCTGAACTCTGGGCCTGGGTGCTGTCTCTCAGCTCTTCAGCTCAAGGCTAGCGCTCTACCACTTGAGCCACAGAGCCACTTCCAGCTTTTTTCTTTTTTTTGCTTATGTGGTGCTGAGGAATCGAACCCAGGGCCTCAGGCATGCAAGGCAAGTGCTCTACCACTGAGCCACCTTCCCAGCCCAGTGAATGTAATTACTAATTTGTTTCAATCCAACTAATCAGTTAATCAAAAATTGAATTCATTTTTCAAAAATACATATTATTCTCTTCTTTAAAATACTTAACCACAAAGCTGGGAATGTGGCTTAGTGGTAGAGTGCTTACCTAGCATGAATGAAGAACTGGGTTTAATTCTTCAGTACCACATAAACAGAAAAGGCTGGAAGTGGTGCTGTGACTCAAGTGGTAGACTGCTAGTCTTGAATAAAAGAAGCTCAGGGACAGTGCCCAGACCATTGAGGTTCAAGCCCCAGGACTGGCTAAATAAAATAAAATAAAATAAACCTACACCCTAACCACATTATATTTTTCAGAGGAAATATTTAACTACATGAAAGCTAAAATAATTAAGAATCTCTAAATAGTTTAAATGTCTATTTTTTTTTGTCGGTCATGGGGCTTGAACTCTGGGCCTGGGCGCTGTCCCTCAGGCCCACGACCGGACCCCCCCCACGACTGGACCCCCCCCCAAAAAAAAGAAAAGAAAAGAAAATGGTGCTGGGTGTAATGCCCCATATCTATAATCCTCAGGAGGCTGAGTCCTGAATTCATGACCAGCCTGGGGAAAAAAATAAGCACCATCCACCAAGAATGGATATTTTAATTTAATTTTTGCTCTCTTATACTCAAAACAAACTAAACCAATAAAATCTTGATTAAAGGATATCTTTTCTTTTAATGAGAAGATGCAGGTAGGAAAAACTTTATAGTTCTTTCTTCTGTGTTTCATTAATTAACAAGTGGCAAACGTTAAATTCAATGACAGAGTTACTTTCTAACTATAAGATCTTATCTTTATTCCCTCCTCCCTAAGGAAATGCTTTTTCTTGTAGGGAAAAAATAGTCTGTCTTGCATATGTTCATCTTAAAATTAATAAGAGCTGGGCACCAGTGGTTCACACATAGAATTTTAGCTACTTAGACTGAGACATGAAAAATTGGATTTGAAGTCAACCAGACTCCATCTGATGAACTCTACAGACTCCCAACTTCAACTTACCAGCAGCACTGTGCTGGACTGGAGGTCTGGCTCTAGTGGTAGAGTGCCAGCTATGAGCAAGAGTTCAAGCCTTAGTACAGGCAGGTGCGTGCACACACACACATACACAGAGCAATAAAACAAACACAAATAATAAAAGTCATACAAGGGCTGGGAAGGTGGCTCAGTGATAGAGTGTTTGCCTTGCATGCATGAGGCCCTGGGTTCGATTCCTCAACACCATATAAGCAGAAAAAGCTGGAAGTGCTAGTGTGGCTCAAGTGGTAGTACATTAGCTGAAGAGCTGAGAGACAGCGCCCAGACTCAGAATTCAGGCAGGCCCTAGGATCAACAACAACAACAAAAATGTTGTAAAAGTTTTCTGTAAAAATTTTTGATCTTGCTGTAAGAATCCTCATATGTAAACAAAAGAGGGGAAGGGGGAAACTCAACAAAAAAGGAAAATCTTTCAAGTCTTGAGATGAAATGGTGGCTATTATTTTCAGTGTTAGGAATATTACATTTCAAAAAGCTTAAGTTTTGTGGGATATAAGGGCAATTAAACCATTTAGTTCTAGACCCAGAGCTTACTGATGTAAATAATGAAAACAAAGACAACTAAATGAAGTTAAGTTAGGCTCAAAGAGACTGCAGTTTACTCTCCTACGTGGAAGTTACATCTAAATTATAAACATAATAATGGAAGACACGATTATTTATGAACAAGAAAAATAAACACACAAAGAAGTTCTTTAGGATTTAGACACCAGGTAGAGGTCATCTAGGTATGTCCTTATCATTTCAAAACAGAAATATTTTCTTTTGGCAACATGTTTCCATTTTTTTTACATTTTTCCATTGTAAAACCAAAAAAGAACAAAAGAAAAACATAGGAAAATGTAGGATTCAATGGTAGAGGATAGGATAAATGTTCAAACAAGTACTAGAATTAAACACTGCTCCTAAACTTCTTATACATCTGATAACAAACTGCAAAAAAAAAAAAAAAAAACACTAGAAGTTTAGGGAATAGATGTACACCAGCCTATACATTAGATCTCTTAAAATTAAACAACTGGTCTTCTGCTTCACAAACTATTTGGGAACAGCTTTGAGAACAGAAGCTTATGCAGGAAACTAGAAAAGAAAAATCTTAAAGATGTTTTCACTCCCGCCACCCCCCAACTCAAATGAATATTGGAACTCTTCCTCTGAATGCACTTTACACCCCACATTTTGATATGACATATTTGCAAAAAATGTGGAATTGATAACATTAGATCATTAAAAGTCATGTTAAGAATTCATTAAAAATGTCTTTTTTAAATCCAGTTTCTGAGTTGTTTGACAAATACTGATTTTCAAATTTAGAGAGAAACGTTTTCAGGGAAAAAAAAGAGGGAAGGGAGAACTCAGCAACTGATTCCCCACCCTTGCCCTCAACACTAACCTTTCTTTTTGGGGGATTCAAAACCTTTTTTCTCTATTGTTAGGCCCCTACATTAACTCAAATAGTTATACTTGGTTTCATCAGAGGCCTGATAAAATATGTTCAACTTGCTACTCAAATTAATAGCACAACTTTTCACTGAAAATTCATTTTTTTCCTTTTTCTGATCGTGGGTTTTACAACCTAAAGCCTCAAGCTTGCTCAGTTTGCTTGCTTCACAGCTGAGGCTCTACCATTTGAACCATGTCCAGTCTGACTTTTAGCTGGTTTAGTTATTCTGTAGATGAAGTCTCAAGGACTTTTCTTCCTGAGCTGGCTTTGAAACACAAACCCCTGGAACTCAGCCTCTTGAGTGCTAGGATTATCAGCATGACCCCAACCCCCTAGCACCCAGATTGTCCAAACAATTTATAAAGTAAAAAATATGTTAACAAGGAGAAACTACTAAATGCCCTGATTTAGTGTATGATGGTATTTTTCTATTTCAAATATTAATTATCATTTGATCCAACTATAAAAATGTATTTGAATAGCTATGCACTGTCAGAAGCAGAGGGAGGCAACTAGGAAGATATAAAAGAAATTCTAGTTTAGCTTTTAGTCCTTTCCTTCAATACTTTAGGGATTGCTCAGGAATACAAACTAGAAAAATACACATACAACTGATATTCATGGAGTTACAAAGTTCCCTTATCCAATCCTTAGCCTATTAGAAGTGAGACAAATCTTTTTCTTAAAGAATAAACTCCATTCATTTAATGATAAACACTAGGGCTTGGACACCTGCTTGTCATGGACAATATTCTGGGATTAATCTTCAGCACTGCAAAAACAAAACAAATAGAAAAAAAAAAAGAACACCTAAACCTATCACTTCCTACAAGCAACTGATTAGTCACTGCTCTCAAATTGAACTACTGCATTTAAGAGTACTCCTCCAATAATAATTGTGATGATGATGATGGTGATGTGAATTTCTTGTTAGCACTAAAAGAAACTTAAAGGTGTTTTGTTTTTGTCGGTCATGACGCTTGGACTCTGGGCTTGGACGCTTCCCTGAGCTCTTCAGCTCAAGGGGAGCATTCTACCGCTTAAGCCACAGCACCACTTGGGGCTTTCCAGTGGTTAATTGGAGATAAAAGTCTCCTGGACTTTTCTGCTCCAGCTGGCTTTGAACCATGATCCTCAGATCTCAGCCTCTCCAGTAGCTAGGATTACAGGCATGAGCCACCGGCGCCTGGGGCTGAAACTTAAGTTTTGCATGCTAGTAATCATCCTGAAAAATAATAGGTTTTACATGCTAGAAAAAAATTTGGTGGGACAAATATAAATTCAACAATAAATCTACTTAATGGTAAAGCAAGTGTGGGTTCTAATGGTAAAAGGGAAACACGCTATAAACTTAGTGCCTTTCTTAATAGCTAACCTTAAATTTTTATTTTTTATTTATTTTTTATTTTTTAATGCAGAATTCCATCTCCCTCTCTCAACCACACATACTCCCACAAAGCCTCATGATCATCAAAGCCAGAACAAAACGTAATGAAAAAAGTTGTAACAAACTTAGCATTGGATGGTAAGGCAGTTAACCTTATGAACTCATTACTACATGCACAAACTTAGTTTAAAAAAAAGTGTCAAGTGATATTAAAACAATTTGTATCATCATAGCACCACTACCAACAGCCAACGAAAATGTACCAAGTTTTCCCCTTGACCCTGTCAACCCCAGTTGTCAGGAAGTTGGAAATACCAAGTACTGTTTCATAATATGGCAACTTTATTTTGCCCATCCTTTAACATGTTCTACAGATACAAAACTAAAATCCTGCTAATTAGTTTCCAGCGTCCTTCAACCCACGTACATCAGGATGCCCCACATTTTGTTTAGATCCCGCCTTGAAAACAAACCCGATTGCCCCATTTTCTGAGAGGTAAACTCAGCTCCAGGCAGCTCCCTATGAGGTCACGGCGTTTGTTGTTGCAAAGATGCAATTAAACAAAACAACAAAAAAATGACACAAGACTGTCTAAAAGGTTTAGGTGTGGAAGTGTGAGGCGCTGTCGATCAGAGAGACCTGGGAGACCAACGAAAACGGTATTCCTCACATCGTTCTCAGTGATACTCTTGAGTTCCCCGCGCCCCCTTCCCCAATCTATTCACCACCACGGGAAGAAATGAACGTTCCTAAGAATGTTCACGACTTTGGTTTAACTTTTAACGTGTCAGCTCTCTGCATGGACGCGATCCTGGGATGAGCAAAGGAGTGAAGTTTGAACTCCGTCAAAGGAGAAGCCATAAAAGAGGTTGCAGCAGGCAGTGTGTCTCTCAGCCCTCTTCCCTCCCCTCCCCACCCGCTGTCTCCCCCCCCCCCCGCCATCTCTTATACACACACACACACACACACACACACACACACACACACACACATTCTTCAGGGCGGCCTCTTCACCACACTAACCCCACAATCATTTACAGAAATTAGAAACAGACACTCCGGGAGTCCTTCCCAAAGCACGCACGGGGCAGAGCTCGCTGTCTGTACAAGCACGACGGGGCCGTGTCATTCCCCATTCCCCCCCCCATCGCCTCCCCACCCCACCCTCCCACCCCCCTACCCCCCCACCCCCCCACCCCTCCGGGGCTTTTCATTTCCCCAGAATGCGGCTACAGGAAAGCCTCAGCTCATCCTTCCCCACCCCAGCCGGCCCACCTCCTCCTCTCCCAGACCCAGACCAAG
This sequence comes from Dipodomys ordii, assembly GCF_000151885.1. Lineage (NCBI taxonomy): Eukaryota > Metazoa > Chordata > Mammalia > Rodentia > Heteromyidae > Dipodomys > Dipodomys ordii. Next base: position 40,598 of record NW_012267339.1, read on the forward strand.
TCCAAAATCCCACCCGCCAAAGCCAGGGAAAGCTCAACAGAAGTTGGGTTCCAGGGGCCCGAGCGAAAGCTGGGGTGAGGGGAGCGGGAGGGGGGGGACGGGGAGGAGGACGGGGAAGACGGCGAGGTGGAGGAGGAGGAGGGCTGCGGGGGGAGCGCGGTGTACCCCGGCGTCTCCCCGCCGCCGCGGTCCTTACCGGCTCGTCGGAACCCCGGGTCCGGCTACTGGAGCGCGGGGCGCGGGCTGTGGGGACGCGGCTTCCCGGCGGGCCGCCCGCTGCCGCCGCGGGCGCGAAAAGCCACCACCTTTTCTCCCCGGAGGGGCTGCGGGCGCGGGCCGGAGGAGCGGAGCGAGGAGCCTCGGGCAGGGGCGAAGGGCAGCAGCATCTCCCCCTGCCGCCACCACGCCCTGGAAACGGCCCCGGGCGGGCGACCCTCGCCGGCGGCCTGACTCGCGAGCCGAGCGCTCACGTCTCGCCGTCCGACGGTGCTCCGCGCCCCTTCTCCACAACTCCGTCCAAACCCTCGGGCGCGAGCACCTCAACGCTGGCCACGGGCTCCGAACGCGGCCGAGGCGTCCGAGGGAGACGGAAGAACCTGCGAGCGCTGCTCGGCAGCAGCTCCGAGACCTCGAGGGACGGAGATCATGGTGTGTCACCCTCGCCGCGGCGCGGCCGCCCCAGCTACTCGCACTTTGGGAAGCCCCGCCTCGGGCGGCCGCACCGACCGCCCCTCCACGTCCTGTCACTCATCTCTTCCCGGGCTCTGGGAGGACAGCGCATCTCGGACCCTGCGTTCCTCTCCACTTCATTGGCTGGCCTGGGCGTTCGGCCACGCCCCCTCCCAGGGGACGAGGTCGCCGGGGAGATGAGCGCTCGGGTTCCCATGACAACCGGTGCCTTGGGCCTGGTTTTTAGTGCTCTCTTGACTACCCAGAGAAGCTCCGGCTGATGGCTGCTCCACAAAGTTTCGAGTCCCCGAGTTATCGACTCCTGTTGCAGAACAAAACTTTATGTGGTTGGGGAGCGTGTGCAGGGAGAAATGCCGACCTGCCAGCAATTCTTAGCGACCTAAGCAGCCCCTCCCCCACTGCCAGTTTCCTGGGTCTTTCCTGGCAATCTGGGCTTTGAAAGGGTGAGGGGAGAGTGGAGGAGCCAGGGGGAGAAAGAGCCGAGCGGTGCCAGCTCCCTGGAGCAATATAGCAACTTAGCCATGGCGAGGTCAATGAAAACAGCTCGGTGCGTTTCCCACACTTGTTAAAATGATCTTCAAAGGTGTGGTAGCAGCACAACCCAAAATGCCCTCAGGGAAACTCACTCATTTTTTGCAACAACAACAACAAAAAAATAGTACTTCTCGTTTTGTTATTTTTCTGTATAAAACTAAGTTAATCCTAAAGCTTAACATTTTTAAGAGGTTTAGCTAGCTTGATTTTTTTTTAATCTCCATTTTTCTATCCCTACGACTTGAACAAGCTATAGCCTGGTAGGTATCCTGTAAGAAAATTGTAAGATTTCAGTATTAGTTATTTTATAAGGAGATCTTGCGGAATCATGAGCGACGAAGTATCTGTGATATGAATTTTGAAGGTTTTGAGTTATTCTCGGAGGTACAAGATAACCAACCAGTTTCCATTCCGGGAAACCCTCCCTTTTCCCCACCTCCCCCGCCTCTGATTAGCCTCTGAATACTTTAGGACCCGAAAGTGAATTTTTACTTCAAGGCTAGGTCAAAAACAAAATCTTTGAGGCTTATCTAACTTTCCCAAGAAAACTGCAATCTTATGTTCCCTGGCCCCCAAAAGCTATCATACACACAGAAAGAATGGGGGAAGTAGAAATAATGATTACCTTTGGCTAGTCTTTGAATTTTCATTATCTCATTTGCTAAATGAATAACTGTGATATAAGTCTTCAGTCAATTTTACCTGGCAAGTATACATTGAATGTGACCACTTACAATGTAGAACACAATGGAAAAGGTACAGCAGATTTTTAAGATAAAAGTTCCTGCCTTCTAGGAGCTCATTAATAAACCTGGAGTCTACAAAACAAAGCTATATAATTTTTAAAAGGACTGTAGCCAAAACATTCACCTAGAGTAGAACAGCAGATAAGGGAAAGTTCTGGAACAAGAGACTTTAACTGGACTTTAAAGGACTTTAACTGGACAAAGCAAAGACAAAGACAAAAGAAAAAACATGACCTTACTAGCAGGAGGAAAGAATAGGGCAGGTAAATAAGTAAGATAGGTCAACATTCTTGAAAAGGAGAAAAAGTGTTAAGACTTGCTGCCCTTTTCTAGCTCTTCCCCTAGTTTTAAATGTTCTGGTTCTCTACTCTGTAAGGTCAGATAGGGAGAAAACAGTTTGCAAGCAAAAAACCCTCATGGAACATTTGCCTCTGTTTGCCACCAACAAAAAGTTTACATATTTGTTGGAAAGAAAGGCTGTATCCACCGTGCTTGTAAGCTCATTCTTTCTTTGTCTCTTTGTCTCTTTCTCCCGACCCTCCCCTTCTCCCTCACTCCTCTCCTCCTCTCTCCTCTCTCACTCTCTCTCTCTCTGTCTCTCTCTCTCTCTCTCTCTCTCTCTCTCTCAGTGCATAGGCCATTTCAGGTGGTGGCCCTCAAGGCTTTTTCACCAGTAATCCCTCTATTTAGGATGAGCTGAAAGACTGGTTTTAAAATAAAACCAGATACACAAAAGGAAATCTGCAGGTTAATCTTCTTCTGCATATAATGTAAAAATCAAAATAAGATCTTAACAAAGAAAGCCTAGAACTGCATTACAAATGATATGCAAACATTGTGAGAATTACTATAGCTATATAGGAATTGTGGTACATAGGAATGGCATGCATAGCCATAATTGTAGGGTTGTTTTTACATATTTGACTATATTTTTAGGTCCAAGGAGAAAAATAGTATATTTCAATTGATGCTGCAAAGATTTTGTAAAATCCAGCATTGTTACTAATATATATTTTTTTAATTTGGAAAGAGATACCTTGAATTATACCAAATCCAGCCACTAGTTTTGTGATAAAGTGTTTACTTCTTTTGAAGTCATGAATACTGCCACTGAACCATGTAACAATGGAGTTGATAGCCAACAAATTACATATGAAGCAGAAATAAGTTAAATGTGCTCTGAATAGTCAGGATTGTCACTTATTTACAAATGGCAAAAAATCAGCTAAATTTTTTATTTAGAAGCAATAAAAGATGAGTTAAGGTAAGAAGTTACTAAATTAACATATAAAACCCCAGAGACTTTCTATATATAAACCATAACTAACTAGAAAATACATTATAATAATCACAAAAATTTAGAGATAAAATAAATGTATATAACAATATAACACCTGAGACAGAAGAATTTTAGAACTTTATTTTTATTTAAAAATAAATACAACTCTGTACATGACATTTATAGTAACAAATTTTTAAAAAATACAAAGATGCCAACATTGTATAATTATAAATCTTTAAACAGTAATTTACATATGAAGAATAGCTAATTAAACAATACAATACTTTAAGGAATTTGACAGAAAAGTTTAAAAACAAGTAGAAGAGAATAAAAAATATTCAAAAAGAAGAAAAGTGTAAATAAAGAATTACATGAAAATGCTGAAATAAATTATGAATGACAGTGCTATCAGCAGACTACTGTAAAGGAGGATATGTTGAAAAACCAATTTCTTGTTTAGACAAACATCTATCTTATTCACTTTTTCAAAGGCTATCAAACATCTAATACCTTGATTTTGTTTTTACTTTCTAATACTTTTTGATCTTTGCACCAGAACCTTTAGTTCTTTCCAGAGGATATACAATAATTTTTTGTCCTTTTTTTTTTTGGTCATGGGGCCTGAACTCTGGGCCTGGGCACTGTCCCTCACTCAGCTCTTCAGCTCAAGGGTAGCGCTCTACCACTTGAGCCACAGCGCCACTTCTGGCTGTTTCTGCTTATGTGGTGCTAAGGAATCGAACCCAGGGCCTCAAGCATGCAAGACAAGCACTCAACCACTAAGCCACCTTCCCAGCCCCTGTCCAGTATTTTTTGTAGCATAATTTAACTCTTCTCTTTTTAATGTACACACAGATTATACCCAAAATTTTGCCTTGCCTTACAAGTTGCAATGCATTTCTTCTTACTTAGCCCTGGCTTACATATGATTTAGCTCCTGGAGTATAGTTGGTTGTTTAAAAAATAGACATATTTAATATTTTGATAGACAAAAATCTACCTGCCAGAAAACTAGAATGAGAGTTATAGTCATCCTAACAAATGTGAAAAATTGTATAGCTCACTGTGTTCAACAAATATAGCATTATCAAACTTTACTGACCATTGCAATATAATAATTACTCATTACAAATATAATTTTTAGTTCTCTGGTGAGCAACTGTTAGGTGTTTCCAAGTCATTTCCTTTTCTATTGTCAAAAAATCCATTCCTGTTGTTTTTTTTAACTTGTAGGGCCTTATCATATTTTATATTTTTATTTATTTACTTATTTTTGTCATTGGTGGATCTTGAACTGTGGGCCTGGGTGCTGTCCCCCAGCTCTTCAGCTCAAGACTAGCTCTCTACCTGTTGAGCCACAGTGCCACTTCCAGCTTTTTCTGCTTATGTGGTGCTGAGGAATCGAACCCAGGGCCTCAGGCATGCAAGGCAAGCACTCTACCACTGAGCCACCTTCCCAGCCCCATATTTTATATTTTGATCCAAATGTAATTTACTTTGGGGACAGCAGCTGCCATCTGGCTATCACATCCTTACCACATCATTCAGCTTCTCCCTCCCCCCCACCCAGAGTTACAAAATGTTCTCTATATCACATACAAATTTCTGTTTCAAGTCTACTTCTGATCCTATTCAATCCAGTGATATTTAGATCTCAATGTAAAATATATGAGGTAACAGTGAGTTTGTTAGAGTAAATATGGTCTTCCCCAAACAGGGTTTTAAACAGAGGTTTTAAAGGAAAGAATTTATCAATTTGCTGTATAAGAAGTAATGTTTCCGTAGGGTAATGGAAAATAGTACATAAAAAGCCTTAGAGTTTTCTTTTTTTTGGGGGGGGGGGTCCGATCGTGGGGCCTGAACTCTGGGCCTGGATGCTGTCCCTCAACTCTTCAGCTCAAGGCTAGCACTCTACCACTTGAGCCATAGCACCACTTCCGGCTTTTTTTTTCTTTCTGCTTATGTGGTGCTGAGGAATCGAAACCAGGGTCTCATGCATGCAAAGCAAGCGCTCTACCACTGAGCCACCTTCCCAGCCCCAGCCTTAGAGTTTTCAAAATGCCCTTTTGGTAGTTATTACTGAGGACAGGCTAAATCCTCAGTGTAAAAAAGACTTTACAAATCAATATGAAAAAGCTGAGCACCGGTGGCTCACGCCTATAATCCTAGCTACTCAGGTGACTGAGATCTGAGGAACTCGGTTCAAAGCCAGCCAGGGCAGGAAAAGCCATGAGACTTTTATCTCCAATAAACTACCAGAAAACCGGAAGTGGAACTATGGCTCTAGTGGTAGAGTGCTTGCCTTGAGCTAACAAGCTGAGGAACAGGGCCCAGAGTTCAAGACCTATAACAACCCCCCCACCCCCAAAATCAATATGAAATATAAGAATGATTTGGATCTGTATGTGGTAGAGAAAAAGATATGAACAAGAAATTTACAAAAGGACAAAACTGCTGAATACCGGTGACTCAGGCTTGTCCTAGCTACTCAGGAGGCTGAGATCTGAGGATCAAGGTTCAAAGCCAGCTGAGCAGGAACGTCTGTGACACTACTATCTCCAAATAAGCACCCCCAAAAAGCTGGAAGTGGAGCTGTGCCTCAAGTGGAAGAGCACTAGTGGAGCAAAAAAGCACAGAGGCAGTGCCCAGGCCCCAAGTTCAAGCCCCAGGACCACAGACAGACAGACAGACAGACAGACAGACACACACACACACACACACACACACACACACACAAACAAATACAGAATAGCACTGAGTATTTGAAATTAAAATTACCTTTAATAAAGACAGACAAACTAGAACAGAAACAAGATATCATTTATAGCTATCACATTGGAAATATTTTAAAAATGTAATTGTTGTTGGTGAAAATATATAAGAGAAATATGATGGTTCGTAGGATTATAGTTGGATTTTCTGTCTTTCAAAATGCAATTTCAATGTATGTCATGGTAAAGGGTTTATAAACACAAATACACATAGTTGGGGGGAGTCTCTTATGGGATAATCTATACGTTGTACACAAAACACTCTTGACTAAGTGTGTCAAAAGATGGCCTACAAGTCATTGACTTCCTGAGAACCACACGCTACTTTGTGCACAAGTCTTATCTTTTTTTCTTAAGGAAAACACTCATAATATGTTTGGACAAATTTACAAAGGGATCTCTCTCACCCCCCCCCTTCTCTCTCTCTCTCTCTCTCTCTCTCTCTCTCTCTCTCCCTCACTCTCTTTCTCTCTCTCTCTCTCAAATTTTAAGATTGTGTGCTTTAAATGTCAATTTGATTTTAAAACACCACCATTTACCTCAAAGTCTGAAATTAATTCTGGGCTAATCCTGATCTGTAAACATTAATGTTTTCCCAGCTGGCTTCTTGTGTTCATCTCAATGTGAAATATTTGTATTATGGCTTGGACCAGCTATGTTAGTGTTTTCTTCCTTTTCATGCCCAGAAACTTATTACCCTTTCTTGCTTACAGAGTAAGGACTGTGCTGGGAACTTTGCCCAGGTGAGAAGCAGAAGCAAGATAAGTAATTCACCAAAACATGAGTAGGTAATTGGAGCACAAATTCTGACAGTGCTCAAGGAAGACTTTGTGAGGCAGTCCTCACACTTCCAAGTGAAGCAAGAATTAACCAGGGGAAAAAAAAATGCAGATGGAAAACGATAGAACTACAGTTACCCTCAACTCCACTGAATACACAGGTTATTTTCTTTTGGTGGAAGCTGAATCCTCTTTAAAATCTGAGAATTCCCCTAGGATGTAGAGTTACATGACAGCAATGGCATAGATAACCAAATGTAGGGAGGCAGCCTGGTAGTCCCATGCATTGAAAAGAGTGCAGTATTACACTCAAAAGACCTAGGTACAAATCTTGGCAAGCCACCAAACTTTTCTGACCCTCATTTCCCACATTTACAAAGTGAACAAAATAAGAATAGTTAATATGTTCCACCCATGGTAGACTGGAAATAGCCAGCAGGTACAAGTGAAATAACTAGCTGTAAGAGAACTGATTGCAAACTTTAACTTGTTGTTGTTGTTGTGTTGTGTTGTGCCTATCCTGAGGCTTGAACTCTGGGCCTAGGCGCCATTTCTGAGCTTTTGTGCTCAAGTGGTAGTGCTCTACCCACTGGAGCCACAGCTCCACACCTGGCATATGTGTGTGTGTGTGTGTGTTTAATTGAAGATAAGGGTCTGGCGTTCAACCTTAATCCTAAAATCCTGCCTAGGCTGGCTTTCAACCTTGATCCTAAAATCTCAGTCTTCTGAGTAGCTAGGATTACAAGCATGAACCACGGGCACCTGGCTTAAAGCACTGGTTTATAAAGTCAAACAAAACCAAAAATCCAAGCATATTTTGGAATTAGTGAATTTGGGGAGGTGAGATATATTTTTAAAATAATCTCTTTAATTTATGCTAATAACTTTTTTGAAGAAGACACTTTATGAGATTCTCGACTCCATTTTTGGCCATTAAATAAAATGTCCTACCTACTCCTAGAGAATAAAAATTGAAAAAAAAATAAAATAAAAACGATCACTTTCCCTCTAAAGAAAAACTTGGGGAAATGTAGTAAGTATTAGAACTAGCTAACCTCAGGAAAGATTCAGACAGAAATATTTAAGTGTAGTAATCCTGTGATTTTCATTTTCTTTGCCAACCAACTTTATTTTGCTATCTTCCAGTGTCCCTCACTATCCTACACTGACCAGGACTGATTACTTACTAGGATTAGGCTAAATGTGATCATCTATTTCTATCTGATTTTCCAGGTGTTTGAAGGCTCAGTCTAAACCAGAATCTTTTCCTCACCCATATTCCTTGACTAGAAATTCTCACTTTGCCACTGATGAGTTAAGCTGCAAAGATATCTTTAGAAAGTCATAGTTAAAAATTCATTTCCCCTTCTACCTTTCTCTCTGTACACATTACAGTAGTGTCTATTGGGTTATCAATTTAGGTAGCTGCCACTTTAAATCCTGACGTTTTGATTAATGAAAGGAAAAGAGGAGAAACCAGTTTCAATGCTGAGAAAGAAGGGGGGCAGGGGGGAGGAAACTTTGGTGGGGGGGAAGGGATGTGGATGTGGTATGAGTGACCCTTAAGGCTGATAATACCAAGGGAGGAGTTCAGGGAAGTCTATATAGTACTAAAGGGGTGTGGCACTAAAGTCAAACTGCCTAATTCACAATTTTTACTAGGGTTGGTCCTGTCTCTGACTCATTTCTACTGCTTGTCCTGGCAAGTTATATAACTGCCTGTTCAATTTGGTTGAAGGAAGTGTGGTAAATAAGCATAACCCTTCTATTTTTTGAAACAGCCATGATTAAATATATACTAAGTAATTCATAGGAATATATTGTCATCTAAACCTGGCCTGTAGAAAGATGGTTTAAATTTCATGGCTGCTAATCTTAATTTTTTGAAAGTGTTCTCCAAAATGGAGACCACAACAGAACGTAAGCTTTCTGCTTTCTGTTTATTTGGAAGGGATCACCATTGGATGGGAGTGAGATGCTGTGTAAGAAAGCTGGTCATTAAGGGTGTTGGTAGGTAGTGTTTTATAAAACAAGGTATCACTTGCTTTTTAATTTTTTAATAAAAGGATGTTTGAAGTTGGCTGTCCAGATTTTTACATTTCCTCTGTCTTTTTTGAAGAAAAAGAAAAACTTAGAAAGAAAATGGTCTTACATAGAGACTGATTATCATTGTAGGGCCAAATCCAGACATAGTATTCATATAAAAGGAAATAAAAGAGAAATGCTAAACTTTGGTATTTGAAAACAAAAGATGGAAATTTAGGGAGCTGAAATGGTTGAGTAGTTCTTTGGTAAAAACAAAAATGGAGAACTTGGGCTGGGAAGGTGGCTCAGCGGTAGAGTGCTTGTCTTGCATGCATGAGGCCCTGGGTTCGATTCCTCAGCACCACATAAGCAGAAACAGCCAGAAGTGGCACGGTGGCTCAAGTGGTACAGCCCTAGCCTTGAGCTGAAGAGCTGAGGGAAACTGCCCAGGCCCAGAGTTCAGGCCCCACAACCGGATCCAAAAAAAACCAAAACAAAACAAAACAAAAATGGAGAACTTGTAAACGTTATGCATACATAGCTTATAGGCTTTCCTTTCGCTAAAAGCCTCTCATCACATTCATTAGATGATCTTTTAATGCTGGGATAAGGATTTTTGACCATGGATCTACTGTTGAAAATTCTCTATTGTCTTTTTTTTTTTTAACATAAACACCTCCCATAAAGCAAAATCTACTTTCTTCTGTTCATTTGTTAAAGGAATGTAGAATTTAAGGGACACAAGTGGGACAGTAAAAGTTTCAGATGCCTTTATCTCTATAATATGTGTAGTGTATTCCAGTCTTCTTGCCCATGGTAATTGATAACAGCAATTGAAGTTTTCTTTTCTTTTCTTTTTTGGTAGTGGGCTTAAACTCTACCTCTGGGCGCTGTCCCTCAACTCTTCAGCTTAAGGCTAGCACTCTACCACTTGAGCCACAGCACCACTTCCAGTTTTCTAGTGGTTTGTTGGAGATAAAAGTCTCACAGACTTTTGTGCCCAGTCTGGCTTTGAACTGTGATCTGCAGATCTCAGCCTCCTGAGTAGCTAAGATTACAGGCATGAGCCACGGGCACCCAGCTGTTTTGTTTTAACTATGATAAAATATACATAACAGGGGCTGGGAAGGTGGCTCAATGGTAGGGCGCTTGCCTTGCATGCCTGAGGCCCTGGGTTCGATTCCCCAGCATCACATAAGAAAAAATAAAAAAAAGCCGGAAGTGGTGCTGTGGCTCAAGTGGTAGAGCACTAGCCTTGAGCTGAAGAGCTGAGGGACAGCGCCCAGGCCCAGAGTTCAGACCCCACGACTGGACCCCCCCCCCCAAAAAAAAAAATATATATATATACATAACGTCAAAGTTTCTACTCCAGCCATTTTTAGTGTGATCTCATGGGTAACAGGAAAACATCATTTCACTTACTTTTAATTGAACATATAAACATTAAATCATTTTTTACATTAGCAGAATAACCCCTGAAGTATTTGGGGAGGACTGGGCCCAATGGCTCACAACCGTAATCTTAACTGTTCAGTTGAGGCAGAGATTGAGAGGATCCTGGTTCAAGGACAACCCAGGCAAAAAGGTGGCAAGACTCCCATCTCAAATAATTGGACATTGTAATAACTCAGCTAATTGGGAGGCACAGGGAGGATGATTTTGGACTGAGAAAAGCCTGGATCAAAAAAATATAGTCCCCTATGGACTGAGTGCTCAGGCAATAGAGAACAGAGCACATGGCTAGCAAAAGCTGGCGCACCCCCCCCCCCACACACACAAATGGAAAATAAGAGTTTTCCCCCTGCCTGTAGATTGAAGCTAAAACTTTGTTTATTAGGCCAGCACTCTACCAATGAGTTGCAGCTCCAAACAATAGCTTTGTGCTTGGGCTGCACCTCAGTGGTAGAGCTCCTAGGATAGTGTAGGTCACAAAATAGGCACTTAGAGATCACTAATGAGATAAATGAAGAGCTCATAGTAATGAATCGTAAATATCCTATGTTGTAGACTATTTATAAACATTCAGTTGCCATAAACATTAGTCTGTATGTTTTGTAGTGGGAATGGAGAACTTTAGTTAATCTAATGGTTTGATTGAATGGAGGTCATTTAGTAGAGCTTTTTTATTTTGTAAAATCTGCATACAGTGCTTAGCACAATACTTTGTAAAATTGTTCAGCAAATGTTAAACTTCGTTAGTTTGTTGGGGAAAGAAGAGAAAGGCACAGAGAAGAGATACTAATAGGAGTGTTAGGCTGGCCTGGGCATAAACAGTAGATTGTTTGAAAAAGAACTAAAGTGAAAACAGCTGGGACGTGGAGGATCAAGTGCTAGAGCCCTTGGCCTCCCAAGCTCAAGGGCTTGGGTTCAAGCCTCCAGTACTGAAAAATAAAAACAAAAATCCCCATTGACTTTCCTATAACTTGAATAGGCTTCACTCCCTGGAAGAATCTTGGCAGAACCACAGAGAAAACTCCAAGCTGCCTTTTAGTTCACATTTCTAGGACAAATCAGCAGAGCTGATAAGCTTTAGAAAAGGGATATTCATAGTTTAACTTGGTGTGTAGTTGTCATGTGCTGTTTTTTCAATCTGTTCCATAACAAGTACTCATTTTAATCTCAGTTTTCCAAGTGAGCTGACTGTGTTGCACAGGGCTGAGTGAGGTCTGATTATTTATTGCCTAAAGTTTTTATTTGTTTTAGTTTCTTGAAATATGATGTGTAGCCCAACCTGACCTTGAGCTCCAGATCTTCCTACTGCTAGCTCCTAAATGCTGAGATGACAGACATGTGCTACCATACATTGCTTCCCATTATAACTTTGCTCCAATTAATTAATTTCAATGTGATTTTAACATTTACATTGTGATTTTGAGTATACAAGAGACGTATTCATTTTAATAAAGCTGAATAGCATTTTATATTTAGTAATTACTACTTAGAAGTACAGAAAGTAGTACAAAATTGAGTCAAATTAAAGTAACTGATACACTTTTATACAAAGGGTATTTTGAGGTTCCATCATGAATTTGATTCCAAATACACTACTTGTAAAAGTACAAGGTTACACTATCTAGCAACTTTTTTTTCTTTTGATGCCTTAAGCTCAGGGTCTTGGATGCTGTCTCTAAGCTTTTTTGCACAAGGCTAGTACACTAGCATTGGAGCCTCTACTTCTGGCTTTTTGGTGGTTAATTGGAAATAAGAGTCTTATAGACTTTTCTGCCTGGGCTGGCTTTGAACTGCAATCCTCAGATCTCAGCTTCCTAAGTAGCTGGGATTAGAGGTGTAAGCCACCAGAAACTGGCTCTAGTCACTTTTGAAAGCCCTAAAAATACCCCAGAATCATATTTAATTTAAGAAAATAGTTTTCTGAGAACTGAAAATACTTTAAAATTTGTTAAATAATTATTATAATAGTCAACATTTTTAATAGATTAATAACTCTCTGAATTTAAATATTAAGGATTTTTAAGAAGCCAGACTACTATTAACATATTAAATATTATTCCAAAACACGATTTGAATCGAAGCAAGACATTAAAGATGTGGTATACACATCTGTGGTTTCTTATACGTACATAAACAAACACTGAGAGGATCCATATTATTAAAAATGTTTATCTGAGGGCTGTAGCTGTTGTTTAGTACATAGTGCTTGTCTAGCATTCATGACGCTTAGATTTGAGCCCCAGCACAGCAATAACAACTAAAGGTTAACTATAAGGGACTGAGAAGAATGTGGCAGATAGGAACAGTACAAGGTTCAAGACTTTCCATTATATATCTCTTGATATCTTTTAGATTCTTGAAACATGTAAAATTACCTAATCAGAAAAAAAGAGCACACATAGTAAGCCTTCAAGAGAAAAAGACACTGCAGGAAAGAGGGATATGAAAAAGGAACTGGAGAGCTGGGAAGGTGGCTCTGTGGTAGAGTGCTTGCCTTGCATGCATGAGGCCCTGGGTTCGATTCCTCAGCACCACATAAGCTGTGGCTCAAGTGGTAGAGCGTTAGCCTTGAGCTGAAGAGCTGAGGTACAGCGCCCAGGCCCAGAGTTCAGACCCCATGACCAGACCAAAAAAAAGAAAAAAGAAAAAGAAATGGAGATGGGCAGGATTCTTGCAGATAGTTTTTGCTATCTCTGAGGCTAAAGAGTGAGAGGGTCTGATGATACAGTAAATTAGTGGGTAATGACATAAATTTGTCTTGTTTTTTTTTTTTCCTATTCTTCAAGGAGTACCCTGTTACATTAAAGATACATTGTTGCTGGTAAGAAATACAAGGGAGGGGCTGGGAAGGTGGCTCAGTGGTAGAGCACTTGCCTTGCATGCATGAGGCCCTGGGTTCCATTCCTCAGCACCACATAAGCAAAAAGGAAAAAGCCGGAAGTGGCACTGTGGCTCAAGCGGTAGAGTGCTAGCCTTGAGCTGAAGAGCTGAGGGACAGCACCCAAGCCCAGAGTTCAGGCCCCACAACCGGAACCCCCCCCCAAAAAAGAAAAAAGAAATATAAGATTATATAAAGATTATATAAAAATATAAAGATTATATTTATGAGTTTAGAAGCAATTATGAATACATGCCATCATTATTTTAGTTGCTTTTTAGTGTTTTTTAACTTCATTGTTTCTCTGATGTTAATGTTTCTATACATGTAATAATTTTTTATTTGTTTCTAAGGTCTACATGGCTTTCTGTAACAAATCTGGAGTTTTAGGATTTTCATTCTGAAATGTTTCTTTATGTTACAAGTTGGACCTCAATGTGCAAGATGTCAGTCAAGAGAAAATTATTCTTTTTATATATTCTTTCCTCTATGAACCTATTTTTTTTTGTCAGTCATGGGGCTTGAACTCTGGGCCTGGATGCTGTCCTCAGCTCTTCAGCTCAAGGTTAGTGCTCTACCACTTGAGCCACAGCGCTACTTCTGGTTTTCTGAGTGGTTTATTGGAGATAAGAGTCTCATGGACTTTCCTGCCCTGGCTGGCTTTAAATCATAGTCCTCAGATCTCAGCCTCCTGAGTAGCTAGGATTACAGGTGTGAGCCACTGGTGCCCGGTGCCCATCTGAACTTTTTTATTACAAAGACTTACAGAGATAATTCTTAAAAAATGCATTTTAATAAACACTCAAACATGGAAAATGATAATTAGTCTTATTTGAATCTGCACATTAAAAGAGCATATAATTATAAACACCATAAATAGTTCTTCCTTAAGTCTTTAAGAAAACAACTGAAAATAGCTCCCCCTCAAAAAAAAAAAAAAAAAAACAACCCAGTGATGTTACTGGCTTTCATTCTCCAATCCAGCCTATTTTTTCATTTTTTTTAAATTTAAAATTTTTTTAATGATAGCCAATCTCAGTGACATTTTCATTTGCAGTGCCATGATGTCTAAGAATAGATGTAGCTTTTGAACTAAGGCACAATTGTGCCACATGATTATTGTATTTCTCCATGTGACATTTTGTGCCAGGTAGCTCTGTTTAAAAAGCCGTCTTATCACTGTAGGATGTTTGGCAGAGTTCTTGGCCTCTGTTCACTAGTCCAGAAGAACCCCTACTTTAGCTATAAATATCTTCTAGATATTGCCAAATGATCCCTGGGGAGTTGATTCAATCACCGCCAGTTAAAAACTACTCATCTTGGAGAAGCTGATTGCTTTCCATATGTCTTTGTGCCCTCATCAGCAAACTGGAATTAATAATAATACCTACTTCAGGGCTTTTGTCAGAGTAAATGGACAATATTTGCAAAACACTTCCTAGAATGGAGTAGTCTTTAAATCTTTTCTCAATAAAATGATCGTTAACCTTTCCTTCTATGTTTTATCTATGAGACATTAATTCTCCCCCTCCTCCACAATTTTCCAAAGCAACTGTCATGACTTCTGTTTATATAAATATTCATCCTTAAAATGATTATACCAGGGTAATTTCTCAAAAATGAGTCACAGGTCTGGATTTTATCTCAAGTAGTAGAACACTCGAGTTCAGTCTCCAGTTACACACACACACACACACACACACACACACACACAAAGGGTCAAACCTGAGTCACATGGTACATTTAGGATTATTAATTTCCTTTTGGTATTTTCTTTTTTGCAGCATAAATAATTTACACTTTTGTTTGCTTGATTTTATATTTATACTTATAGAAATTGGTAATACTATTGTTAAATATTTCTCAATAAGATTGTACACGTTTGACAGTTTTTCCCCCCAGAGACCTACTTTTGCCTCAATACGGGCTTCTCCAGTCTTGCAGCATAGATATCCTGGAATTCCTTTGAACCATTGTCCTGGGATTCTCCTTATTGTGGATTTGTTCCCTATTTCTGGATATTATGCTTTTTTTTCTTTTCAGTTTCCTCCTTTGCTTCAGTGAAATACAACTTCCAATAGAATCATGGAATGTCTAAAATATATATTTATTCTATATATAGTATTTAAAATAATTTTCCATCCAGATAGCAAAGGAATTGTCTTTTGACTTTTAAAGTTAGAGTTGAAAGGTCTACCATTCCAGTTCCTGCATTTTTGTAATTTTTTTTCTCATTGGAAGGTTCAGCATCTTTGTTAATAATGCTCAGAAATTTCACAATTCTGAGGCTTACATAGATCTTTCTAATCATTATGTTATGCATTGGAAACTCTAGTCTTTCAGCCTGGGAAATGCTCTTGTAACCCCATTAACTCGCCTACCTGTGTTTCCTACATCCACATCAATATTTTTGCATATTCTTTGTGTAGCTATTAATCAAATGCGGAAACTCTAATTTTATTCTGCTTTTTCTTGATAACTTCCTGTTCCCCTACCCCACATCATTCTGGGAAGTTATTTTGTCTTTTTATAAAAAGTATATTTTTGTTTCTTTGCTATCCTTAAATAGTTGTACAGAGGTTACAATTCAACGTATCAGTTCATGAGAGCAATGCATCTCAATTAGTCACCCCAACTGGGAAGTTTTTATAAATGGTATTTTTTTTTCTAGTTAATGTTTATGTCTTTTTTTTTTCTTTTTGGTCCATTGGTGGGCCTGAACTCTGGGCCTGGGCGTTGTCCCTCAGCTCTTCAGCTCAAGGTTAGCACTCTACCACTTGAGCCACAGCGCAACTTCTGGCTTTTTTTCCCTGCTTATGTGGTGCTGAGGAATCGAACCCAGGGCCTCATGCATGCAAGGCAAGCGCTCTACCACTGAGCCACCTTCCGAGCCCATTATGTCTGTTTTTGTTTGTTTGTTTTTCTTTTTTATTTTTTGGGTCCAGTCGTGGAGCCTGAACTCTGGGCCTGGGCACTGTCCCTCAGCTCTTCAGCTCAAAGCTAGCACTCTACCACTTGAGCCACAGCACCACTTCCGGCTTTTTGCTTATGTGGTGCTGAGGAATCGAACCCAGGGCCTCAGGCATGCAAGGCAAG
>NW_012267339.1:56900-75093 GCF_000151885.1 Dipodomys ordii
GCTTTTTGCTTATGTGGTGCTGAGGAATCGAACCCAGGGCCTCAGGCATGCAAGGCAAGTGCTCTACCACTGAGCCACCTTCCCAGCCCAATTTTTGTTTGTTTGTTTAACAGCGTCTCTGAGCAGCCCAGGCTGGTCTCAAACTTAGGATTTCCATCTTCCAACTGCTAGCATTACAGATGTGTTCCAATAGGCCCAGCTGGACATATATGCCTTAGATTTTAAATTTGCAGCAATTCTCTCTCTCTCTCTCTCTCTCTCTCTCTGAATGATAGTTCTATCTGAGGGAATGTGAGAGGAGGGCACAGGATCAGTGGAAAGCAGGTGAAAAAGTACAATAGAGGGGCCCATCAACTGCACTGGATATTGATAAAAGAGAACTAAGCAACTCAAAGGCAGTAATGAGAAGAAGAATGAGAGAGAAAGAGGGAACATCTGATACTAAGCAAAAAAGAAAAAAAAAGGAAAGAAAGAAAAAGAAATATACATATCACCCGATCTGGAAGAAATAATTTTACTGTTAATTTCATAGAGTTAAACTTTTTTTCTTATATAAAATGAGATTTTTATATTTTTCTTTATTCATAAACTTTGTAGATGAGAATGATGATGCCTATCATTATGAATGTCAAAATGTGTTTGTAACTTTAACTGAGTATAACTATGCCACAGTACTGTGAAATTTATTTACTTAATCTCCATAAAGAAATCTTTGGGGGAAAAGCACATAATTCTTTCTTTCTTAGCACACAGTATCTTTTTATCTCACTAATAATGATATTTTCAATGTTTTCTATTTTTTACAATTTTGATCTTTTCTTTTATGTCAGAGGTTTCCTTCAAATCTTTTGTTATCCTTTTCTATCTTTCCACGTTTGAGAATGATATCCCAAGAATGCAAAGGTGGTTTGTTTTTTGAAAATTCAATCAATATCAGTAGACAATAACAATAATGATAATATTCGTTTCTAAAATTAAAAAAAGCATTTAGCAACCTAATAAAGACATTGACATTATTTGGGCATGTGAGTTTGAGTGTGCCTCCAAGGGTCCACATGTTAGAAGTTGGTGAGGTTTTGAAGAGGTGAGACCTCATAGGAGGTCCTCAGGTTACTTGGAAAGTGTTCTGACCCTAAACTCCTCAATGTGGCAGTACTAGGAGGTGGGGCCTAGTAGTAGGTTTATGGGTCACATAGAAAACTTGTATAAATAAATATATTCTCCCATTCTCCCATGGCCAAGTTCTTCATCATAGAGCACTGGATTCATGGCCATGAAAAATGATTGTTAGAATCAAGTCCTCCTTTCTTATTTTATCCCTTTTGCACACACTTACTTGCCCATTCACAGTGAGGCCCTCAATTAGAAGCCAAGCAGATGCCAGCACCAGGCCCTTCGTCTTCGCAATCTCCCAAACTGTAAACAAAAGTAAACTCCTTTCTTTTATAAATAACTCAGTCTCAGTTATCCTGGTACAGCCAGAGAAATCAAGACAAATACTGTACTAAATGCCTTGGTCATAGCAAGACAAAGAAGTAAAAAGTATTCAGATTGTAAAAGAAGATACAAGACTATCAGAATTTTCACATGGTATGATTGTTTTCCCATCCTCCTCTCCCCAAAAAAAATCACAAAATATTCTGACATAAACATTGATTGATTAGATTGAAATATACAACCAACTATATTTCTATACTTTCTATAAATATCATTTTTATAAAGCATAAATATCAAGGGATAAATTGTTAAATGTAAATTTCTGTAGTGAAAACTATAAGACTGGTAAGCAAAAAGAAAGAATAAATGGAGATATATAATTTCAGAACTGAAAGACTTTTTTTGTTTGCTGTCCTGGGGCTTAACCTCAAGGCCTTGGCACTAGTTCTTACTCAAGGCTACTCAACCTAATTGAGCCATAGCTCCATTTCTGGCTCTTTTTTTTGGTAGTTTATTGGAAATAAGTCTCACATTCTTGCCCATGCTGGCTTTGAACTGCACTTTTCAGCTCTTAGCTTACTGAGTAGCTAGCATTACAGGTATAACCCACTGGCACCCAGCTAAGAATTGCTTTTTTTGACAATCTATACAATTACACTCAAAACCTGACCAGATTTGGGGTCAGAAATTAACAGCATATTCTAAATTTTATTTGGAAATGTGAAGAACCTAGTATAATAAGCAAAATGACTTTGAAACACAAGAACTTACACTACTTGATTTCAGAACTTATGAAGCTACAATAGGAAGGCCATTATAACACAGGAGTACTAAAGGATATAGAGATCAAGGGAGTATAGACATAGCCATATATGTATCTATATATTAAACCCATGTGATGGTATGGACAGAGTTCTTCCACAAGTGGTTAAGAATGTTATAACTGATTATAATTGGGAACAGGTCTATGATACAGTTGCAAATCTATCAAGACTGAGACTATTAAATTTTATCCTGATAACTGCTTCTTTGAGGATCCACACTTCCCAAGGTGATGGAAGTTCTTCCACTAATCATGCTAGTGACTTCTCTGCTCATTTGTAGACCTATTTAGCTTTGCAAACACAGCTCAATACTGCCTACCCCAGGAAGACTTCCTTGAAACCATCATACCAATCTGACTGAAGTGTTTCTTCCCTACCTTTTACAATGACTTGAGTTCTCAGGGTACATTTCCTATCACTGTATTTACTACAGTATATTATAGTGAATTGTTTATTGTTAGGGTGAGAAAACTTTTTTGGGGGGAGGAGGGGGTCTATCATGGGGCTTGAACTCAGAGCTGTCCCTGAGCACCTTTCCTCAGGCTAGTCCTATACCACTTTGAACCATAGTTCCACATCCGGTTTTCTGGAGGCTGGTTGGAGGTAAGAGTCTCATGGACTTTCCTGTCTGGGCTGACTTTGTACCATGATCCTCAGATCTCAGCCTCCTAAGTAGCTAGGGTTATAGGTGTGAACCACCAATGCCCAGCTTGAGAAAACTTCTCAAATTCAGTTACAGTGAGTAAATACTTTAGAATTTGCAGGCCAAGAGACTAGGTATTTACAATAAAAAAAATTCCCACAGTTTTTATTGGCAAAATAATATATCTCTATCTCTATCTATCTATCTATCTATCTATCTATCTACCTACCTACCTACCTACCTACCTACCTACCTATCTATCCTTTGGAAAATTTAAACTTCACTTACAAAATCTTTGTGATGCTCTCAAGAAAATGCTGAATGAGAACATATGTTTTTTTTTCTTTTTTTTAATTTTATTTTATTTGTGAACATACTGTACAGAGGAGTTACAATTACATGGGCAGGATAATGCGTACATTTCTTACCAAGCATTGCAGCCTCCTCCTTTGTTTACCCTTCACATCCCTTCCCAGCCTCCCCCCTCCCCCCAATCCCAATCCTTCTCCCCCCCCCCCCCCCCCCCCCCCCCCGCACCGACATTGTAAAGCTCGTTTTGGACATGACAACTTGTACTTCTCATTGTTGCAACAGGTCCACCTATATCCTTAAACAACTGGTTTTTCCCATCTCCTCCACAAGTTATACTGACATCAAATATAGTGAAAGCAGGGGTTATACTGTGGGGGAGGGACATACAAAGCAACAAAGAGATAATCTTATAAATACGTTAGAAACACATGCATGAAAGAAAAAAACATTAAAATACACATCTAACGGTTCATTTTCCTGACATCACATTATCTGACCTTTTCCACTTGATGAATGAGAACATATGTTGAATGAGGTGAACTAAGACCTGATTGTGATTTATTTGAAGATGAAGCATTGCTGATTCATGAAGGAAAGAAATTTTTTAAGATTACACATATTTTTTGAAAGACTTGGCTCAATTCAAATCTTAGACATTAATCATAGTGCTTTTCTAGTATTTGTTTTATTGGGAACAAAGCATATTGCTTCGTTCTGACCTCTGGTCAGAATTCTCCTAAGGTGGCAGGTCATGGAAAAGATGTGTGGTTAATATGGCTGTGAACCCTAAGACTTGCTTAGAGCAACACTTGTCTTGGTGGCATGTTTCTAATATGTGGATGGATGTTTCTAATATGTACAGAGTTGTATACTTTGAGTCACACTATATATCTGAAATCAGTACAGTGGTAATGAACTAGATTATTTATTACAAATAATGTCCAATGAAAGAATATGCCTCTGAAACTGATTATTAATTTTTAGTACCAACAGTGATATTTAAATTCTCAAAAATGTAGAGGCTGGGAAGGTGGCTCAGTGGTAGAGCACTTGCTTTGCATGCCTGAGGCCCTGGGGTCGATTCCTCAGCACCACATGAGCAAAAAAGAAAAAAGCCAGAAGTGGTGTTGTGGCTCAAGTGGTAGAGCGCTAGCCTTGAGCTGAAGAGCTGCAGGACAGCGCCCAGGCCGAGTTCAGTCCCCATGACCGGACCCCCCCCCCAAAAATGTAATAGCATGCCATTTCTTTGAAATGCCTTCTTAGTCTTAAATTTTAATCTTGAAAATGTGCTGGTGAAACCTCTATTATTAATATCCATTTCACATGTAAAAGAAAAACAGAAAATTTAGATTGATCTGGATATTGGAATAATAAGAAAAAAGCAGTGAGCGTTATGAAAGATTTTTTTGAAGTTCTTCATGCCCTGCATGGTAGCTCATTCTTATAATCCTAGCTACTCAAGAGGCTGAGATCTGAGGATCAGGATTCAAAGCTAACCCAGACAGGAAAGCCCTTAAGACTCTTAATTCCAATTAACCACCAGAAAACTGGAAGTCAGCTGTGGCTCAAAGTGATAGAGCATAGCCTTGAGCAAAAGAGCTCAGGGACAGAGCTCAGGCTCTAAGTTCAAGCCCCATGACTGCCAAAAATAAATAAATAAATATAATACTGAAAAAATACCCCTTCATTTTAGAGGCAAGCACATCAAAATAAGTTGGGATAAGTGACAAAGGGAAGAAAGGACAATGATAAAGAACGTGAGATGATGGTGGAAGCACTCTAGTGCTTAATGTAGTTCTGTAAATTAAAAAAAAGTCATTTTATTTAAGTAAAAAATTGAATATATGTAACAATTGAGTAGATTTATTCTTTTGGTAATAGCAGTATGTGAGTGGAATAAGATTCTTTAGGTGGAGGGTAACAATTTTCTTAGTTGGTGCTCAAAGTTATTAGTTCCTGTCCTCAAATAAATTTCAAATTTTTAGTCTATAAGAAACATTTTTTAGCTCACAAGTTTTAGAAAGATACTCAGTATCATCTGCTGACCCTTGATCTGTTTGCTTAACTTTGTGTTCCTACTACATTTTGAGATTTTTGGACTTGTCTTGAATCTTACTCATCTTTATATTCCAAGGCAACACATTATAGGTACTTAAAACTTAAAAATCTTTTTTTTTCCCAGTCCTGAGACTTGAATTCTTGGGCTCTGTCCCTGAGCCTGTCTGTGCTCAAAGCTAGTGCTTTACCACTTGAGCCACAGCCCCACTTCCAAAAATCATTTTTTTTTTTGGGTCCGGTCGTGGGGCCTGAACTCTGGGCCTGGGCGCTGTCCCTCAGCTCTTCAGCTCAAGGCTAGCACTCTACCACTTGAGCCACAGCACCACTTCCGGCTTTTTGCTTTTTGCTTATGTGGTGCTGAGGAATTGAACCCAGGGCCTCAGGCATGCAAGGCAAGCGCTCTACCACTGAGCCACCTTCCCAGTCCCAAAAATCATTTTTTTAAGCTATAAAGAAATTTGATTGCCTCAGACATTCATTCATCTGGATATTACCTTGACTTTATGTACTTATTACCTTTCCTATAAGAAGTTTCAGATTTATTTTATTTCTGCTATTTAATATACAATAGGAAAAAGAATATGCACATTTTAAAATTTAAGAATTATTAGAAAACTCAGAGGTTAGTCATAGTATCACTGACACTTAGTTTCTAACACTTAGTTTCCTTGATGATAATCAGAATGGCTGTCATCAAGAAAACAAATGATGGGGGCTGGGAAGGTGCCTCAGTGGTAGAACACTTGCCTTGCATGCTCAAGGCCCTGGGTTCGATTCCTCACCCCCATATAAGTAAAAAAGAAAAAAGCCGGAAGTGGCGCTGTGGCTCAAGTGGTAGAGTGCTAGCCTTGAGCTGAAGAGCTGAGGGACAGTGCCCAGGCCCAGGGTTCAGGCCCCACATCCGGACCAAAAAAAAAAAAGAAAACAAATGATGGTGAGCAGGCAGGAAGGAAAAGATACCCTTTTATACATTGTTCATAGAAATGTAAATTAGTGTAGCAATGAGAGAAAACAGTATGGAGTTTCCTTAATTAACTAAAAATATAACATGCATTAAAATGGAATAATGAAACCTATTGATATTGTTTTTAGAAGTTAGGTAAGGGGATGAAGGGAACTGATAGAGGAAGTGAATTTGGCCTGGACCCACTGAATGCATGTATGCATGTATCACAATGAAAACTCTTTGTATAACTAATATATGGTAATAAAAGTGTTCTTACTGGTGGCTCACGCTTCTAATCCTAGCTACTTAGGAGGCTGAGATCTGAAGATCGAGGTTCACCAGCCCAGGCAGGAAAGTCCGTGAGACTCTTATCTCCAATAAACCATCAGAAAACCGGAAGTGGCGCTGTGGCTCAAGTGGTAGAGTGCTAGCCTTGAGCAGAAGAGCTCAGGGACAGTGCTCACTCAGGTCCAGAGTTCAAGCCCCACGACTGACAAGCAAAAAAATAAAAATAAAAAAAGTGTTCTTAGCCGGGTGCTGGTGGCTCATGCGTGGAAACCTAGCTACTCATGAGGCTGAGATCTGAGGATCATGGCAGGAAAGTCCATGAGTCTCTTACCTGCAATTAACCAACCAGAAAACCGGAAATGGAGCTGTGGCTCAAAGTGGTAGAGAGCAAGCCTTGAGCAAAGTGAACTCAGGTACAGAGCCTAAGCCCTAAATTCAAGCCCTAAGACCACTTAAAAAAAAGAAGAAAAGTACGTTTCTTTGGGCCTGGCTTACTTCATTTAATATAATTTTTTCAAGTCTTTACATTTCCTAACAAATGGGGCAATGTCATTCTTTCTGATGCAGGCATAGAATTCCACATTTTCTTGATCCTTTCATCTACTGAGGGGCATCTGGGTTGGTTCCATATCTTAGCTATGGTGAATAATACTGCAATGAACATAGTTGTG
This sequence comes from Dipodomys ordii, assembly GCF_000151885.1. Taxonomy (NCBI): domain Eukaryota; kingdom Metazoa; phylum Chordata; class Mammalia; order Rodentia; family Heteromyidae; genus Dipodomys; species Dipodomys ordii. Next base: position 64,080 of record NW_012267339.1, read on the forward strand.
CTGGTAGCTTTAGTATGGCCTTGTTTGTGATCATTTGGGTGAATGGCCCAAAAGTGGGATTGCTGGGTCATAGGGGAGCTCTATGTGGAGTCTTTTGAGGAACCTCCATACTGCTTTCCAAAGTGGTTGAACAACTTTACACTCCCACAAACAATGCAGTAGGGTTCCCTTCTGGCCACATCCCCTCCAGCATCTGTTGTTGTTACATATATATATATATATATATATTATTTTTTTTTTTTTGGTCAGTCGTGGGGCTTGAACTCTGGCTTGGGCGCTGTCCCTGCACTCTTCAACTCAAGGCCAGCGCTCTACCGCTTGAATCACAGCGCCACTTCCAGTTTTCTAATGGTTTATTGGAGATAAAAGTCTCATGGACTTTCCTGCCAGGGCTTACTTTGAACCACGATCCTCAGATCTCAGCCTCCTAAGTGGCTAGGATTACAGGCGTGAACCACCAGTGCCCGGCTTGTGGTTGTATTAAGTGAAGTAAGCCAGGCCCAAAGAAACATAGGTCCCCTGGTTTCCCTTATTTACAATAACTAGTATATGTCTGGGACAAGTAGAAAAGGTCAAAAGCGATGTACATATGACCAGATAAGATGAAGTTAAGCGAAATGGACTCCAAGATAGGGACACAAGTGTTTTGTTTTGTTTTGTTATTTTCCTTTCTTGCTATTGTTTCTAACATATTTATAATGTACCATGTGATTTTTTTATTTCTTTGTATATTCCTCCCCCATGGTATAACCCCTGTTTTCAATGTATTTGATGTCGGTGCCCTGAATCTTGTATATACACTTTTCTAATTTGGGGAGGGGAAGGGAAAAAACAAAATGCTTAAACAGGGATACAGGTTGACCCATTGTAACAATGAGATGCACAAGCCACTATGTTGAAAAACGAACTTTACAATTTAGTTAGAGGGAGGGGAGTGTAGTTGTGGAAGTGGGAGGGAAGGGATGGTAGGGGAAAAACAAAGGAGGAGGTAACAATGCTTGATAGGAAATGTACTCATTACCTTGCTCATGTAACTGTAACTGCTCTGTGTAGTATATTTACAATAAAAAGTATTTTTTAAAAAAGAAGAAAAGTAAACAGAATTTATCAGAGGCTTAAGTAAACAGCATGTGCTAGAGCATTTGGGGGAGAAAAACCCTATAAATCTTACTTAAATAAAAGCCTTAGAAATAATGTTTTGTTCTGAGTTTTTAAGTATAAAATGCCATGTATTTTTAAAATTTTTACTATAAAGATGATGCACAGAGAAGTTATGTTTTATAAGTCAGGTAATAAGTATATTTCTTTTTATTTAATACGTTTTTATTGTACAAAGGAAGGGTTACAGTTACATGAGCAAGGTAATGAATACATTTCTTGTCTCCTCCTTTGTTTTTCCCCTACCATCCCTTCCCTCCCATCTCCACAACTATATTCCCCACCTCCATTGCTAAATTGTAAAGTTTGTTTTTTGACATGACGTCTTGTACATCTCATTATTGCAATGGGTCAACCTGTATCCCTGTTTAAACAATTTGTTTTTACCCTTCCCCTCCCCAAATTATACCAAGATCAAATACAGTGAAAATAGGGGTTATACTGTGGGGGAGGGACATAGAAAGCAACAAAAAAATCATGTGGTACCTTATATAAGTACATTTCTTTTTGGACAATGTCACCCTTCCTTGCTCTCTCCCCCTCAAAATGTTATTTTTTTATTATTTTTTGTGCAATGTAAAATTTATATAATTTGACTATGCAATCTTGAAAGATATAAAACAATGCAATTATTATTATGCTTATATGAAGACATGAAGTCATCAGTTTATAAATTTCTATCTGGTGAATGAATGACAGGTACAAGAATGTCTTCACTGAAGTCAATTTGGTTTTTGTTGTTGTTTTATCTACATTTGTTGACCAGTAATTTCCTAAGGTATTCCAGCCTAGTCTGTTTTCCATTTTTAGCACCACATGGATACTACTTACCAACAGCAGTGTTTATTGTGCTCTTTTCAATTCTAGTTTCTAGTGATAAAAAAATATGAGACATGAGGAAGAGGTAGTATAGTAAATTCATACATGATAGCAATAAATAAACTGAAGAACTATGCTAAATGATGGTACAGAGAATATTTGTCTAAAAAATAGAAGTAAGCATGCAAAAATGTGCAGATCTTTTGATGGAGAGATCATTGAGAAAAGATTCTGAAAGAAATACAAGTTAATCTACATAGTCAAGGCAAAGTACAACCTAAACAAAAAAGAAATAATTAACACTTGAGAGTTGCTTGAGCAAACCCATGAAGGTAGACTATATCTGTCCAGTAACAATGAATTTACCATTTTGTCTTGAGCAGAAATTTTACGTAAGGAAGTAGTTGGTGTTCCATTTACAATGGTGAGAGGAATGTGATGAGGAAGGCCGAGAAAAGGAGACTGAAATTTGACTGCAGGAAATGATGAATAGTCAAAGAAATTTAGACAGGAAAATAAGGATGGAAAAGGCTGCAAGTAGGTAACCTAAATCTTTTTTATTCCTAGGCTGATGTTTCGAATACTGTCAATTATTTTATATATATATATACATATATATATACATATATATCTTTTTTTTTTTGTCAGTCATGGGGTTTGAACTCAGGGTCTGAACTCTGACCCTCAGTTCTTCAGCTCAAAGCTAGTGCTCTACCACTTGAGCCACTTTGCCACTTCCAGTTTTCTAGTGCTTTATTGAAGATAAGAGTCTCACAGTTTCCTGCCTGGGCTGGCTTTGAACCGTGATCCTCAGATCTCAGCTTCCTGAGTGGCTAGGATTACAGGTGTGAGCTACCTGTGCCTGGCTATTTTTGTAATATTAAAATACTACTTTTATGTACCTTTCTCACTGTGCTTTATTTCCATTAGAGTTGGTTTCTAAAAACTTACATAGAACTTTATTACTAACCTTTGTGAAGGATCTTGAAGCTTTTTATGTGTCTCTACTGTGTATCATTCCTCTCATTCTCAAACTTTATTTGGATGAACTGAAGTACTTGTTTTTAGCCCATTGCATTGTTAGGATTTTTACTTAACAGCTTATACATTTAAGATTTGTCCCAAATCTACCCTTTTAAAGTGATTACAGGCAGGCATTGTGATACCTGCCTGTAGTCTCAGCCGAGCTGCTGAATCCAGTCTGAGACATAAAAACAAAACAAAACCCATCACTGCAGAGCAGTAAAACGGATAGAATTTAGAACTAGTAGTTCATTTAACATGATTTAATTTTCGGAGCAAAGTGAGAGATGGAGGTATGTACTTGAAAATATACAGTAAAATGAATTGCCCTGAGCTATTGAAAGTGAACCCTGTGTAGGTAAAATTGATTTGACTAATGTGCTGTCAGTGTCCAGTAGGAGGCTGACCCTTCCTCTGTCCTGTCTGAGTGAGCCTCAGCGCAATCTGGCTGCCACAGTGTGCATCCAACAGTACTATCAGGAGAAAGGGGAGTACGTACGTATGGAGGATTCTCACAGAAGCACGTTGGTAGAACTAGACTTCTTCCCGCTAGTCTGGATAAGGTTTCAGGATGCCAAATCTTCAAGTAGTTTCCAGTGTGGGAGGCCCTGAAACCTCCCTCATCATCTCTGGGGTGCGCGAATTCAGATTGTTCCGCAAGCCTAGGCAAAGACTTCATTGTGTTTCTCTCAGAGGAGTTTGACCATGTATGCTTGACGAATTCCTTCCCAAGACTATCTTGCCCTACCGGAAAGGCACCCTTTTCTGGGCTTTGAGGCTTAAAACAAATCCCAAAGACTTTGCTTAAAACGGTGCCGGAAGACGAGAATGGTCTCACTCCAACATCCCCTACTTCCAGGGAATCTGCTCAGACTTCCATCTGCTGGGGGGGGGGAGGGGGGAGGGGGGGTTGGGAGAATAGGGTCCATCTGGGGGGAGGGGGTGTTAGCATTGCTTCATCCACCGGCAAACAAATGCTTTACACAATTGCTCCTTATCTTGTTCTGTGGTTGACTTGCATTCCTTTTCAGCCTTGTACTATATATTAAGTGGGGGAGGAGAGGGGAAAAGACTGCAATGTGGAAGAAGAGGCTCTAAATCAAGTTACTTAAAGGGAAGCAGCTACTGTTGCTTTAAGTTTTAGCCCTTCTCTCTTCTTGCCTTATGTTTCTTTTTCTTTTTCAAAACACCACACATCCCGACACTTTTCAGTTATCAGGAGACTGTTCACCTAAAAGCTATGGAACCAAAATACCCAGGTTTGACTTATCAGGTAATCAGAAATGTCCTAAAATGGGCCTAGCTGTCATAAAACCAAACAAAACAAAAAAGCAACAGAAGAGTACAGATGAATAGGTATTTCAGTACATAACTATGGTCACTTTATTGTCTAGATACAAAGAACATTGCGCCATTTAAAATATTTTATTTTAAAAACAGATACATAAAAATTGTCAAACAAGTTCTTTATTAGGTATTATGATTTTATTTATCTCCTGATATTTCCATGGAGTTTTACCCACTGATCTCAACACTTATTTTTTTTTTGCACCTCCTCCATTTATAAATGAATTAACTGTTGATGTGAGAAATGGAAGGTTTCTTGTAAGGAAATTATAAGCCAAGATATGAATAAAATTCCTTTCTTCAACATGAAACTTCAGTCCTTTTTTTTCATTTTAAAAAGGTTCCAAAGACATATATTTCTACCTACACATTTGTTCTTCTAAACTTGCTTGTTCCCCTGTACTCACTCAACACCTCACAAATATTTACTGAGGACCCAATATACTTAAGACAAATGCCAGGGGCTATGTGAGGTTTTTATAGGCTCATAATAAAGAATGCAGTGAGCATTACAATACAAGGTAGTATTTGACTGGCACCTGGAGGTGACGCAAGAATGAATTTCAAGCATTTAGGTAGTTTCATCGGAAGGAATTCTGAATAGGCTTTATGAAAGCAGTGGTATATGAGCTTGACCTTACATGGGTTATGATTTTTTTTGTGCCAGTCCTGGGGCTTCAACCCAGGGCCTGGTGCTGTCCCTGAGCTCCTTTAGCTTAAGGCTAGCACTCTACCACTTGACCCACAATACTACTTATGGCCTTTTCTGAATCGTTTTTTTGGAGCTTTGCTATCCGTGGCTTTGAACTGTGATCCTCAGATGTTAGCCTCCTGAGTAGTTACGATTACAGACATGAGCCATCAGTGCCTACCTGGAGTAGGATTTCAACACTGGCAATTCTGAGCATAGGTAGCATTATAGTCCAAGGGAGAAATAGGGAAAGTGTGTCTCATATACAGGGAATGATTTGCAATGAAGTTATATGTAGTGCTCATGGGGATGGTGCAGCCAGAGAGTCGATGGGTAAAATGGCATCTGACTTTAGATGCAGTGAGGCTGAAGCTGGATGAAAAAACTAAAACTTTAAAGAGAGACACTGGTGGCTGGCTTTAAATCCTGGCTTCGTAGGAAGCTGAGATCTAAAGATTGTGGACCAAAGCCGGAAGAGTCTGTAAGACTCTTATCTCCAATTACATACCAAAAAAGGCAGAAGTGGAGTTCTGGCTCAAGTGGCAGAATGCCATCCCTGAGTGAAAAAGCTAAGAAACAGTGCCCAGGTCTTAAATTCAAGTTCCAGTATGAGCACACACACACACAGAACACACACACACACACACACACACACACACACACACACACACACAATTTAAACTTTATTTCAAGGACAACACTTCAGCCTTTTGTACAGAATAGCTACGCAACAAAGAATGTAGAAGTCAGAAGAGTCAATCCAGGAAGGATCCAATGGAGGAATTTATCAGACTGGAATTTATCTCTGGGGTCATGAATTACCATGATAAAGTGGTAACTGCTCAAATTAGTTTTTATTTCTTCTGATTAGATGTTAACTTTGTGAAACCAAGGGCTATGGTTCTTTGTCTTCCTAATACCACATTGCATGGCATAGTGTTTTATAATGAAAAAAAATTATGTATTTCATCCATTTTTTTTTCAGGTAAGGGGTAGGTTTATTCAGTAGACGTGCTGGGACCAGGCAAGGTTGGCACTCCACGTGGCTGGGAAAGGCCTGGGAATGAGAGAGAGCTGGGAAAGAGAGGAAAGAGCTAGAAAAGAGCAGAGAGAGCTAGAAAAGAGCAGCAAGAGAGATAGAGAGAGCTAGAAAAGAGCAGCAAGAGTTCATCCATTTTTATATGGTCTGATTTTGAGTAATTGTAACAAGACAGATACAATCAAGATGCTTCAGTTTCTTAAAAAAAAATTATACCTTCTCTTTGGATAGCCAGCACAGCTAGTTTTCCATTTAAAAAAAAAAGCAGACCTCAGTAATATCAAAGCAGTGTTTCATTCACTGTAAAATAACAAGAAAAGCAACAATGAAGAGTTGATTGTGAATAAGAGGGAGGCGGTTTTGGTGAATTACTCTCAGTAAAAAATGAAAGAGCTTTTCAAACTGAGTTCCAATATGCCTGGAGCACATAAGAGTCTGAACTATTAAGGCACGATAGAATGAATATTAGAAATGCTACCACTACCACTAACAAGGACTCTATTCTTCACAGTATATCATAAAAACTCATGATACCCAGCAACTGACAGAGTCACTTGCAGCTGAACAGAGCCATGTATGATGTGAGCAGAATTTCAGGTACTATTTCTGACTTGGTCTCACTAGCAGCAAAAAAGCTTCATTTATTGTACCGCTTATTAAATATAATCTATTCTAGTCTAAGACTGCATAGGGAAGAATCTACTAAGTACCCCAAAATAATTTTAAATCTCTTATTTTGAACAAAGAATAATTTCCCAACATGTCTACCCCAAAAGTCAAGAAAGATTATGGCAATTTTCCCTCTGTTTTAGAATGCTGTTTATAGTTTACTGCCTCAGTTACGAAGGGAAATGCCAACATATTACTAGTCAACTACTCCAGAGTAGTTGTTAGACAGATAAGGGTGATGAATGGTGCTTAGCCCCAAATGCTGAAATTGACCTAGTTTCAAACGTCCAGATAGAACCAGCAGGTTTATCAGCTACTCCCTAAAATAAATATTTGGGAGTAAATGACTATAACTGATTGTATACAAACCTTTGAACAAGAATTCCATTGTAAGTTGTAATAAATATTGAAAGAAGATGGCTCCTTCTTTTGAGGAAAATAGAACTTATTCCCAGTTCAAAAGGAAAAGATTATTTATACTTCATAAGCCCACACTGGAGGCATTTGGCGACTATGTAATGTTTCTACAAACTGATATTTGCTAACAACAGGTCTCAATCTGATTGTCCTTGAAACTCTGAGTAAATTATTCATTTACAGTAAAAAGTCTATTTCCCTTAGGCTCTCTCTATATGATTGTATACAAAGACTTTATACTTACCATGATTTAATGCAACAGGACTTTAAAGCAAAGTGATTCCTACTGAAATCATATGACTCAATTGCATTCTAAAAAACACGCAATTTGCTGGTTTTGTGTAAGAAAGCTGAATATGTACAAAATGAATGTTAAAATATTTCAGTGATAAAATTTCAAAACTGAAATGGTATTTTTCCCCTACTTACCTTTACCTTTACCTCTGAGATAAACTTTACATTGCATTTACATAAATTATTCAAAGCAAAGATGAAAACAGAGACTTTATTTGGAGAGAGAAAAAGAGAGAAGGGAGAGAGAGGGACTGAGGGAGGGAAGGAAAGAGAGGGACTAATATCATGACTGGATATAATTTAGTGGAGTATGACATTCTGAGAATACCAAAGAGCATCATCATTTAGAGAAGGCAAATGAAAGAGTAAAATTTGTTTCTTTATTGTTGTTGGAGATTAAACCCAGTAGAATAAGCATATATTCTACTGTTGTGCTTTATTCCCAGCCCCTTAGTTATGTCTTAAATTCTATGATTTATTATTTCTTTGGAAAGGTAGTATTAGTTTCTCTTAAAAGAGTTGCTGGCTAGGTGCTGGTGGCTCACACCTGTAATCCTAGCTATTCAGGAGGCTGAGATCTGTGAGTCATGATTCAAAGCCAGCCCAGCCAGGAAAGTCCATGAGACTCTTATCTCCAATTAACCACCAGAAAACCAGAAGTAGAGTTGTGGCTGAAAGTGATAGAACACTAGCCTTAAGTTAAAAGCTCAGGGACAGCTTCCAGGCCCTGAGTTCAAGCAAGACCCACAACCATAAAAAAAAAAAAATTACTGATTTTGCCAGATTCTGGTGGCTCACACCTGTATAGCTAATTCAGGAGGCTGAGGTCTGGGCAGAAGAGTCTTTGAAACCCTTATCTCCAATTCACCACCAAAAAGCAAGGTTGCTGTTTTATGCTCATAGTCATAGGCTAAATTATAATAGATGTACATGTGAAATACCATTATGAAACCACTTTGTATAATTCATCATTACCAGAAAAATGATAGAAAATAAAATTGGCAGAGAGGAGAGGCAGGAGAGAAAAGGGCCAATGGAGAGGATGATTGAGGGTAAATATAATCTAAATGGGGAGAAGGGAATGAGGGAGAAAAGTGAAGAGGGTGAGTTTAAGGGCATACAATGTATGCATGTATGGAAATGTCATAATGAATGAAATCCTCTTGTACAGTAAACATGTTAATAAAAATGCTAATAGAATAATAGAAAGCGTTGCTGATGGTGTGCTAGGGTAAACAGCAAAGCCATTGGATATGGTTATGTTTAAGAATAAACTGGAGTCCAAGCTCTGGCCACTCATATCTGTAATCCTCAGGAGGCTGAGATCTGAAGATTGTGGCTCAAGGCCAGCGTAGGCAGGAAAGTTGACAAGACTCTTATCTTGAATTAACCACAATAAACTGGAAGTGGAGCTGTGGTTCAAAGTGGTAGAGCACTATCCTTGAGCAGAAAAGCTCAGGGACAGTGTCCAGTCACTGAGTTCAAGCCCCATAACTGACCAAAATAAAATAAAATAAAATAAACTGGAGTATTTCAATAAGATACAAAAGAAGTAACAAGAGAAATATATCTTTTTTTGAGGGGGAGTCTGGTCGTGGGGCCTGAACTCTGGGCCTGGACACTGTCTCTCAGCTCTTCAGCTCAAGGCTAGTGCTCTACCACTTGAGCCACACTGCCACTTCCGGCTTTTTTTTCTTTTTGCTTATGTGGTGCTAAGGAATCGAACCCAGGGCCTCAGGCATGCAAGGCAAGTGCTCTACCACTGAGCCACCTTCCCAGGCCCCAAGAGAAATATATCTTGAGGCTGAAAGTATAGGTCAGTGATATACCACATGTTCAGAATTCATGAAGCCCTGGGTTGTGTCTATAGCACCACCACCAAAAAGAAAAAAAAAGTGCCTTTTGGACATTTTGAGTTTCTGTAGCAGATAGTCACCACTGATCTCTGATAGAAAAAAAAAAAAGCATGCAGATTTATTTTACCAGTCAGTGTGAGGCATAATGCAAAAGTAGAGAAACTAGTTATAACTGGGTTTACAGCAAATCTTCAGTTCACAACGAGCACATGTCTGAACAAGCCAACACCAGTTGCTTAAGGAGGATATATCATAATATTACCACAAAGATTTCTAGTGCCTTGGTAGCCCCTAAACTGTCTCTATAATCAGAGATTGCATGCTATACATTATCTGAAAGTTTTCTATCTAATCATAAATAATGCATATTCTAATTTCCACAGGATACCAACAGATATATTTATCTGCAAATGCTCAAATCATACAAAAATCCAGTTTGTTGCAAAGAGAAAACAAAACATTCTTTTTTTCAGAGTGAAAAAGTGATTTGACTAACCTATGTTGCTAAGAGAATATCCTTCTCTATTGAGGATGTTGAAACATTGGTACTGAGAGAAAAGAGAAACAGAGGCCAAAGAACCTTTATCTGTAGCCCACACTGAATTCCTCTCTGATTTATTCTATGTCACTATGTCCTAATCTCTTTTTGTCTCCATTTCTTCAACTATAAAGAGGACATAATACCAACTTGTCTCTGAGGGGTGTGGTGAGAACTAATTAAAGCCCATGAAGAGTTTCAGAGGCCCAAGATGAAAGATGTCATATTAAGTACAAAGCCTCATCAGCACAGAAGCTGATGGAATATGAGAACTTATTCATTGGTGGAAAAATTCGGAAACATCAAATAAGAACATACTTTCTTAGGTTTGTGTTACCTAAATAATGAATTGGCTCATAAATGTGTTTTATATTTAAAAATTTTCAAGCTAGAGTAATAGAACAAAATCGTAAATCAAAATTATGGCCACTTAAGACTGGGAGGAGTGTAGCTGGTGGTAGAGTGTTCCATATAAATATAGAACATACATTTATAAATATATACAAATATACATTCTAAATAAATATACATTAAAAGTATATATATAGGAAAAGTGTAGCTAATGGTATTCTATATAAATATATAGTATAAATATAAATAATATAATATAAAATATATAACATATTTATAAATATATTTAAATATAGTCTACCTAAATATATATTCTGTCTAAATATTATCTCTCCTCTAGTTGTATCAATGAAATAATTAAGTGCCACAGAAGAATAACTGAGTCTAGAAGAGCTTCTTAGGGATACACAATTTTTTGTAATAATTTATCATCTTAGAATTACTTCATCTTAGAATACAGTATTACTAATCTCTACTGAGTCAAGGAAAATATTTTTCTTTAAATTATTTGAATTTAGGAGTCAATAAAATGAATGCAAAAACAGCTAATTTAATTTAATTTTTTTAGCTATTTTAATTTTAGAAATATTCTACTATGCCCCACTCCCATGACATATTGGATACCAGCTATTACAAAAAATAAAACAAATATTTTGATGAATCAGTCACTTCTATATTCTAGTTACCTCTATGTATGTTCTATTATTAGAAAAAAATTTTAAGAGGCTGGGAAGATGGCTCAGTGGTAGAGTGCTTGCCTTGCATGCATGAGGCCCTGGGTTCAATTCCTCAGCACCACATAAGCAGAAAAA
>NW_012267339.1:75143-115890 GCF_000151885.1 Dipodomys ordii
AAAAAGCTGGAAGTGGCGCTGTGGCTCAAGTGGTAGAATGCTAACCTTGAGCTGAAGAGCTGAAGGACAGCACCCAGGCTCAGAGTTCAGGCCCCACAACTGACAAAAATAAATAAATAAAATAAATTTTAGTCTCCTACTTTTGGCTGCAACTGAAAAATATTTTAGTTTCATTAATCACAACAGCTAAGTAAATGAATAATTTCACCCTTTGTAATATCATTAAATTCATCAATGAATGATTGCAGCTAAAGTCAGTAATGTTCTTGAGATTTTATTTCTTTAGGAAGTTGGACAGTCGTAGATAATACAAATTTGCAGCAAGCCTCATATCTCAGAGTACCACTCTGCTTTGTAAAAATGCTAGTTTTTAGTGGCAGACTAGAAGCTTTCCTTATGTCAGTTCATGGGAACAATTCATTACTGATGTTTATTTTTGTATGGGTTGGGTTGTAAAACTAGTCTACAATAACAGAGCTTGAGAGGTTGTTATTTTAGAATTATTATATCCTATACTGGTTGTGGTCAAGAAAAAGACTGACTGGCAAACAAGCAGTAGTACATCTTTAAAACATTTACTATTACCATTAAAAAAGAAAGAAAATATTTGGTTTCACTTTAGTTACACTTTTACAAATGATTCACTTCATATTTCTCTTGTTAATAACTCATTTACTCTTTATCCAAAATTTTGAATGTAAACATTAACTGTCAAGGTTGATAGTGATGCAATTTTGGTTAGAAGATGACTGATTCACTGCTTTCTTGTGTCTGATGAGTAGGAAGAAGACTGTATTTAAAATGGCTCTGTCCCTGAGGGCAAATCTTATGAGTTTCACTGCCCAGCCTACTCAGAAAAATAAAAGTCAGGGAGGTTACAGCAGAGTTCAAGCTAACCATGAAAATTTAAAGATATCTTGTAACTTTATTTTCTTGACAGTGTTTTTCATTTTTCACATTGCTACATTTAAAATTTTAAAGACTTTAAGAGTCCAAGAAATCTTTTTCAAGCTATCTTTTGGTTCAGTTAGTCTTTTTTTCTTTTTAAATCTGAGACTTGAAAGAATTCCATGAATAAATAAACATTTTTTTTTGCTTTGCTCAGCACCTACTTTTTTTCTTTTGCAATCACAGCTCTGTGTTCTGTGAAAGAAAAATGTCTCTTTTCTCTCATATCTGTTTCATGTATTATTGCTTTTAGTTTTCAGAAGTAAACTGAATTCATCCCCAATGACTAAATCAACAATTATTTGCAGGTTCCTCTGCCCCAGAATTGTCTGGAAAACCTTTCTATTTACTTTTGTTAAATATTACATAAGAGTAAGAGTAAACATTTTTATTTTTTTAGGCACATATACCTTATGTTTTATTATATTAGATAAGTGGGTGAGTAAATTTTATTAGAATCACATCAAGAATATTGTAAAGTGAAAAAGCCTCTTATTTAATATAATGAGAAAGATAATTGCAAAATACTTTCACTGGAGAAAAAGACAGATAAAAGCTCTCTGGTGGAGAGAGAAATTGTAACTTACTAGAATAGCTAATGTAGATAATTCAGATTTCCTCAAATGTTGTCAACTTGAAGATATATAACAATACATTAAGTATAAGAATACATTTTCACTTGTTATTTATGATGACATGGATGGAACAGGAGACCAAATGAAAGAAGTCAGATCCCAAAGAGAAGTACTGCATAATCTCACTTCTGTGAAATTGAGAGAAATGCTAGTTAGTAAAGCCTGGGGAGAGTGCAGGAAAAATAGGGAGGAATGTTGAGAAACAGTTATTATTTGGTAAAATAAGAAGCTTTGGTGTGCTATTGTGCAGTATGTCGCCTATAAATAACAGCAATCATTGTACAGTTCAAAAAAGCAAGAAGAAAATGATTTTGAACCTTTTCACCATAAAGAATTGATAAATATTTGAGGTAATATTTCATATTCATTTGAGCAGTATCTATATTAAATATAGATATATCACATATATGTAATATATTATGTATAATATATTATCTATTATTTATAATATAGATAATATATTACATATATACATATATTTATGAACACCACATGGTACCCCATATATGTATACTTTTAGTGTATTAGTTAGAATAATTCTACAAAAAAGTTAAAAGCAAAAACAAAAGTAACAAAAATATCCATATTATATTTCTCTTTCTCCTTCTTTTGGATTGGTCTCTTTTTCTTTTCTTTCTTTCTTTCTTTTTTTTTGGTGTCAGGGCCTGGGTACTGCTCAAGGCTAGCCCTCTACCATTTGAGCTACAGTGCTACTTTTGGCTTTTTCTGCTTATATGGTACTGAGGAATCGAACCCAGGCTTCATGTATGCTAGGCGAGCACTCTACCACTAAGCCACATTCTGAGCCCTTAACTAAATTTTAGTAATAAGGTACAAAAATTTAAACTTACTTTCTTTCCTAGCTGATAGCTTATTGTGTGTAAACCAAAATAAAGAGAATCAAGAAAAGATTAAAAATTAAAGCTAATAAGAGCTCTGCAAAATATATAAAACACCAGCTTTTAGTTGCCCAACAATTGGTTTCAGTCTAGGGCATTCATTATCATTTCAATCAACATATTAATCTATATTCAAGACATTTTACTTAGGCACCCAGAATACAAAAATGAAAGATATACAATCTGTATACACTCTTAAAGAATTCAGTCAAGTGTAAGAGGAGAACACAGAAATAAGTGTCATGGTAAACAGTAGGAAAATCCAGAATGATTTGACAGAGGGTGAGCTTTGGACAGTCCTGAAGACAGAGTAGGAATTTGCTGCATCCAGGAGAGGAAGAAAGGGCATTTCAGGCAAAGAGAACAAAATGTGCAGAGGCGTGCAGTTTTGTAAAGATACGTGAGACGTTCATTGTGGTTTGGAGCCTAAGGTTGTTGTGGGAAGTGGAAGGAAATGAAATTGGAACAGTGTATTGGGGTTACATCATGAAGGAGACTGTACCCAGGAAAAGAGCTCAACTTTATAGGGTGGCTAGTGGGAAATCAAAGGGAAACATCAACAAATGGAAGGGTATAATTGTATTTGTTTGCTAAGAAAAATAATAAGACAGAAATGTAAAAAGAAGAGTTTCAGGAAATACTGATGAGAATAGATCAGATATGACAACATGGCAGAAATAATAGGATAGAAATAGGACAGAAATGATAAGATCCAGAATTGAATTAGTGGCTGGAGAAATGGAAAATGATCAGTTTGTGGATTTATGTCTGAAATAAAATTGACAGGATTTAATTGTGGATAGTTAAAAACATGAGGGAATCCAAAATGTTTCATTTTCCTTCCTTCCTTCCTTTTCCTTCCTTCTCTTTCCTTGCTTCCTTCTCCTTCCCTCCCTTCTTTCTTTCTTTCGCCTTATCTTCCTTTACTTTCTTTCCTTTCCTGGCAGTCTTATTATGTAGTCCACGCTGGGCTTCAAACTAGAGATTTGATTCTCAAGTGCAGGGATTATAGCCATATGTCCAGAAAGAATTTTTTCTGACTAGGGGAGTTTTGAGAAGGTTGATTGCTTTAACTGTGATTAGGAAGATGGAAATATTTTGGAAGATAATGACCATTTAAGTTTTGAAAAAGTGTGTTTAGAGCCGGGCGCCGGTGGCTCATGCCTACTAAGGAAGCTGAGATCTGAGGATCATGGTTCAAAGCTAGCCCAGGCTAGGAAAGTCCATGAGACTCATATCTCCAATTAACCACCCAGAAAACTGGAAATGGAGCTGTGGCTCATATGATAGAGCACTCACCTTGGGTTGAATAGCTGAGGGACAGTGCCCAGGCCCAGAATTCAAGCCCCATGACCGACAAACACACACACACAAAAGTGCATTTGGGCCAAGTGCTGGTGGCTCATAACTGAAATCCTAGATACAGAGGAGGCTGAGCTCCAATTTGAAGCCAATCTGGGCAGACAAATCTGAGAGGCTCCATCACCAAAATAACCAGCAAAAGGCTCACCTGCAGGGCTTAAATGATAGAAAGCAAGCCAAACAAGCAAGAGACTTTGCGTTCAAGCATCTGTACCTCTCCTCCCCCTCAAAAAAAAATTGGTTAGAGTGCCTGTGGTAGAGCAGAATGCAGAAACATTTGAAAAAGTTGTGGAATTTGAAGCTGGAGATTGGGACCTGAAGACAGACTTGGGAACATAATATACAAATAGCTTCTAGAATGAGAATGAAATATACCTTAAAATGTAAAAGAAACAGGCTATAAAGGATAAGACCCTGAAAAATATCAGCACTTAGGAGTCCTTCATTCATGTTCAACTAGTCTCTTTTTGAAAATATAGAACATTTCAGCCTACTTCTAATGATGGCAGTTCAGGTATTTCCTCTAAATGATTCACAACTACTCTTCCTTCTGCATTCTCCATTTCCCTTAAGAATAAGAAGTAATAGGAAGAGAAGGGATGATCGGATAAAATAGAGAGGTAGTTAAGTTCAAGGAAAACTAGGAGTGGATAACATGCTAGAAGACTGGCACACATTTGCACTGTGGTCATACTGCAAACACTGATCCAATTTTATGAACTGAATCTGGGTACAGCCTACTCCCAGAACACCAGGTAGAATGAATGGGTGGCTTGGGTGTTTGTATCTAACTAAGCATAGAAGTTTGAGTGTTTCACCTCTCTTTAATATTTTAACATATTTGCAAATGTGTATTTAGCTTTTATTCCTCCTTGTGAACAGAAAAGTTTCGACCTTACACCTTTCTTTTACAAGGAAGATGAGGTAGTACAAGGGATGGAATTACCTCTTATTACTTGTTAGTAATGGGATTATTAATGGAATTACCTCTTACCTCTAATTACCTTTCTCTTACTGGAAACTGAGGTGGTGTGAGAGGAATCTAGGGTGTACAGGGAGACAATGTCTCCATGGTAGTAGGTTAAATACATTTGTCTGGCATCCTTGGTGATCTAGTAGCGGTTCATGGTTCAACTAAACCTAAGTTTCAGTGTTTTAGACCATTCAAGTCCTTGCCAGCTTTAGGGTCTCTTTGACCCTTTCCCATTCTTTCCAGTGGAGAGTAAACAACTAAAAAACCATCTAGTGGGCATTTCCAGTCTTATCTCTTGCCATTCATACTAAAAATTCATGAACAGAAGATCCTTACTCTTCCTATCTGAATTTACCTACCCTTACTGCCAGGCCCTGAGGAGGCTTATCAAAATTTCTTACTCTGTTTTAGGGTGCCCTGTCCTTTCTCTTCCAGAAAGCCTTGAATATCAGCATCTCATTCTTGCTGCTCAAAGCTGTCACATTTGTTTGCTACAATTTTAGGGAAGCTGGCAGAAGATATGACAGTCCTGGGTCAAAGAAAAAGGATGTACTTATTCCAGTACAGCAGGCAATCCTTGCTTTTCATGACATTTGTTTTGAGAAACATTATCTTTAGACTGAAGAGCAAACCAATGTTCGCCTATTCTAATGAGAGATACTCTTTTCTTTGGAGGTTGTTCTAAATACAAATATCTGGAAAACATGATCCTGAGAGAAAGTCAGTTCCTCTACTTACAATCAGGATAATCTTTTGCTGGCAAAATTTGATTCATTAGTTAGGAAGCAAGCTTTGCTAAAATTATGCATTGAATAAAGGCAATTCCTAAAAGAACAAAAGTTCTGTTTTAGTTTTTTCTAGTTAGATAATTCATAGGCAAAAAGAAGAGCAAAATTAAGAACTTGACATTACTGTATTCAGCATATATCATGTGATCATTAAATAGTGGGAAACAAATTTTTATAAATAACAAGAATTCTGCAGCTGGGGATGTAGCTCAGAGGTAGTGTAGGCTCTGTATATGCAGAGACATAGGTCTAATACACAATACTGTAAATAATAATCAAGAATGCATAGGTTTAATCCACAGTACTGTAAATAATAATAAAGAATAACAATGAAACAGTTTGATTTGATAGGTTCACACACACATCTATACCTATATTTGTAGTGAGGTTAACTGTCCATCACTTTTACCACAAAAATCAGAAGAGTGAGTTTACACAAATTGCTATCTATCTAGATTTTTAAGTGTAATGTATTATGGGTAGTGTTACTATGTGCATTAGTTGTCTATTTGAGACAGAGATTTTACTTATCTGCCTCCTTGAAGTTAGTCCATACTTGGTCAATGAAATATGTGCATAATGATACCTCTCAACTTCACAAGGAGGCATTCATAACCAGTGTTTAGCTGCCCTGTCCATTCTTCTCTTGCTGGAGTACTTGTGGGAACCTGTGTTGATCAAGTGCCATAATCCCATAGATTGCTTAAAAGTGGATCATCACCCAGGGGGATATGAGCTTAAGGGGGCTTTCTGTGAGCGAGAATTAAGCTTTGATGGCATTAACAAAACAGTTTGCTTCTTTTCCCCATACTCTAGTGATACAGGAACAGGAAAACTCAAATAGAAATCCCCTTTGGAGAAGGAGGATGGGTAACATGATATGAATATGCACAAACAGGGGTTTAATAAGCTTCTGGGTTACCTCATTGTTCCCTACTGGAGGCACTGGTTCCTTGGAGGAAGTCCCTCGTTTAAAACCCCATAGTCCCTTTCTATGCCTTCTGGAAGAGTCTTACTTGTCTACTATTGTTCATAATTTTAAATGAGGTAGGCATTAGAAAGTAGCCCTCCCCATATTCTATGTTTATTACTTTCTCCTTGCTTACATTTAGATGCTTGAAGAATGTTCAGGGGTTAACTAATCATAGGTGGGAATTCTTTGCCAGTAACTTTTTGTCAAAAATTCTGGCTCATACCCATCATTCCAGCTATTTAGTAGGCAAACATCCAGGGAATCATGCTTCAAAACTAGCACAGGCAAACATTAGCAAAACCATCAGTCCAACAAACAAGGCCAGAGTGGTGGTGCTTGCCTGCTTGTCCAACTACACAGGAGATGTATGGAAAAGGCTCTTAGTCTGAGGTTCTACTGGAAAAATTAAAAGGCTGGGAGAGGTAAAGTGCTTGCTTAGCAATTGTAAGTTCCTTACCCCTACTACCACTGAGAGGGGGAGGGGGAAGAAGGAGAGGGAGATAGTTGTATTATAGTCCATTTGTTACTGATCATTTCAACTGCAAGTAAAAAGACTCATCAAGTAAAAATTTTAGACTTTGGCATTCATTGCTAATCTCTGCGTTGTGCTCAGCTTAATGGTAGCTATGAAAAGAACTGAAGAAAAGGGCTGGTGGAAGAATGAAACATCTTAAATCAATTTCTTTAAGCAGCCTTGGTAAGGTTGGGAGGCATATATTCTGTAGTTTCTAAAATACTGCTTACTGCTATTTCTGTTGGAGACTCTTATTTTTTCTTGTTTTAAGTGTCTCTGAATGTAAGCTATAGCCAAGGCAGATGTCTGTCAGCACTTCTGAAGTTTTCCCATTTTTGCTTTAAGTCTGGTTAGTTCTAACTCAAATGTGTAGGAATGTAATGCAACCAGTAAGTGACAACATTCTAATTTCTAACCATTTCCCAAGTGTTCCATTCTTGATAGTGTGGTTACCTTCCAAGTTATCATAGGTAACTGTTTCATTAAAAGTTTTATTAAGATGTAGGAGTGTTATTACCTTTCCAGCCCTCAGGAAAATAGTCCAACTAGTTTTATTGTACATATTTCAGATTTCTGTGTCTGGAGTAGTGTACCTTGATAGAGGGATGGTTTAGGTGGTAGAGCACTGAGCTTAAACACTAGTACATCAAAAAACAAGCATGTGAAATATACACTTCTAACACAGTTTTCTATTACTATTAGATTTGACTGTGATATATTTGAGTGGCAGAAGGTCCCAAATAATTGTGACTTAAAAATAGTTTTGATTCTTCTTTTGTAAATGTCTTGAAAAATTTAGTACAAGACTGGTTTTACCCTTTACTGTATCAGAGACCCATCATCCTGTCTGTGTTTACTGTGAGTGAAATTCCATTCCCATGGTTACCTCAAAAAAATTAATGGAGTTGTTTATGTTATGCATTTTGTCATACTTTGTCTTAAAATGGAAATATTGATTAATTGCTTATCAATCTGAGAGTTCGTTATTGATTATTCTAAACTCAAGTTTTTATGCTACAGAATACCTGTACTTTTCTCAAGCACATCTTTGAAATCTCAAAATGAAATTAACTTCTGTGCATTTATGTGAAGATTTGGATTGCAAAAGAAAGGGAATCCATAATAATGACTGTAAAACTGATGTTTGATTGCCCAGTAATTTTTTCTCTTTCCTAAGTAACATTTTGTTCATATACTATGATTTTATTATTAAAAAAATTGAAGCCACTTCTGGTTTTCTGGTGGTTTATTGGAGATAAACCTGCCTGGGCTGACTTTGAACCGCAATCCTCAGATCTCAGCCTCTTGAGTAGCTAGGATTACAGGCGTGAGCCACCGGCGCCCAACTCACAAGTGATTTATTTTAAAAAAAATGAATTTGCCACTTATTCTTTTTAGATGTAGTTAGGCACTATGGCAAAATGTCCCTGGTCAGAGTGGAGGCAAGCATATATTTTCAGTCCTGAAATGTATTCCTTGTCTCCATTGTTACCTTCCTTTGCCTTCCTGTCCATGAAACTCTCCATACTTCTTCCAGTCCTCACCCCAGAGGTCCCACTGCAGAGAAGGCAGCAAGCATGTGTGGATTTCACTTGGAGATATTCTTAATCAAGACATTCCTGTTGCCTCTTTCTCTGCCATGGAGTCATGCACTGTGCAGCCTATGATGATTTAGTAATTCCTCTGAGATCTCCTGCTAGGGATTAAGCACAAGGCCAAGATAGGTGGTTTAGAGAAAGTGCTCAACAGAAAGCACACCCACCACACTTCCTGTACCACTACTAAAAAAAAAATGCCCTGTTCCTGTTCATTCTCTCATCAAAGATCTACTCTGTGTGTGTGTGTGTGTGTGTGTGCTATATATGTGCATATATATGCATATCTATATATATGTCCCTATATGTATGTGACCATGTTATTGATTACATGCTTCCCCTTTTCCTTCTTGTTCTTTCTCCCCTTTTTCCATATATTTTGTTCAAGTCTAGAGATTTTTTTTTGTTTCCTCTTGAGATAGGGAAATGGTGGGGGGGGGAACACCTATCCTCCACCCCCAAAGAAACCCAAAGAAACTCTTCTCTTCTTTCTGTTATAGCTGGCTTGTATCTGTAACCACAAAGTTGCTCTGTCAGCAAAAAGGCCTTTGTTCACCACAGGAAGTAATCTGGTCACAACAACTTCCTCTCAATACTTCAATAGTGTGATTGTCTCTGCAGCTTATCAGATACATAGATGCACTACCAGAAATCCCCACTGGCTACTGAATAGGAACATTCTTTCTATATAATCACTAAGCTCCTCTCAAAGTAGCTCCATTTAGTTTTATGTATATTTTCTGTTTAGTAAATTAGCTTGTGCTCTCCCCTAATAATAGTGAAAGATTTCAATGAGTAAGGGATGCTTTGGAATCACTGAATTCAAACTACATTATGATCTGAAGTTCAGGGGGGGGAGAGAGAGAGAGAGAGAGAGAGAGAGAGAGAGAGAGAGAGAACTATTTACATGTCTGTAGATTCTTATACTGCCACAAATATACCAGTATACTTCCTATGCTGATAAGAATAATTGGTAGGCAAGTACTATAATATCGTTGGTGATGGCAGCCTTGTCTTCAAGTCAACATTGTCTATTCCAAAAAGGTAGCTTTTTTTAATAAGCCACCTCATCTAGTGTTCTGTGCTTTAAATAAGAGATTGTTATCCTTTTTGTATTATCTCCCACTCTCTACTTCACATTAGAAAAGTTATGTTCTGCTCAAGAATAAAAATAAGCAGGAAAACAATAATGCACTATGTCTTGGGTTGAGAATAATGATTTTTGACTAAAGGGGTGGCTCAAGAGGGAGAAGACCATCTGTAAGCAAGAAAGCCAAGTGAGAGCATGTGACCCTGAGTTCAAGCCCCAGTACAGCACAACTGTGTGTGTGTGTGTGTGTGTGTGTATGTGTGTGCACGTGCACATACACATACTCATACACACAGATTAGTCTCAAGAATGACTTAATCTCTTGTGGAAAAAAATCCTTCTGTGGCATTATTTGAGGGTAATAATCTTTTTATTAGAATTCTTCAGTCCCTCCTACACCTCTGTCCCCATCAGCTTCACTGATTTTCAAAGTAGTAATAGGGCTTTAGACAAATCCCCATTTTTCTTCAGTCTTAGTTCAAATGGAATTTCTATGAAAGGGATCTAGAGTACACCATTGTGAACAAGTTTTATTTTCTTCTTCCTTACTGCTAGTTAGGTGGCTTTCTCTTCTCTTCTCTTCCCTTCCTTCCTCTCCTCTCTTCTCCTCTCCTCTCTCCTCTTCTCTCTTCCTTTCTTTTTCCTTCCTTCTCTCCTTCCTTCTCTCTCCTTCCTTCTCTCTCTCTCTCCTTCCTTCCTTCCCTTTCCTTCCTTCCTTCCTTCCTTCTTTTTCCTTCCTTTTCCTTCCTTCCTTCCTTCCTTTTTCCTTCCTTCCTTCCTTTCTCTCTTTCCTTCTTTCTTGTGGCTTGACTTTTTCTTCAGTGTTTTCTGTTCTCCTCTCCCTTCTTCATTTAATGACTCATTCCATCTATTTAGATCCCATCTTGAAACATTCCCATTCTTGTTTTCTTTGGACTGAACTTGACTCCCACGCATCTAATTCCCTTTACACTCCCCTTAATGTACTTGCCAAGGTTGCAAATGTGCTTAATTGTATTTTTTTCTCCTTCAAATTTAGTTCTCTTTTTAGTATTTAAAATGATCAAACTTTCTTGAAGTAGACTGTCCAGTTCATTTCCTTCCATTTCCCCCCTACCCTTTGGGTTAGAAATAAATGAACAGATTAAAGGGCAGCAGATTTTTTTTTTTTACAACACAATCTTAAAAGGTGTAGAGTTTATTCTTTCCTTACAACCTTGTGAGTTTGCTGTTTCTTTAGGCATGCAACCCTTCTAATGTATGGGGAGTTTGTCTTCATCAAGACAAGGCAAACTTCTTGACATTATATATCACAGGGAGGGGACAATTCCCACAGGAAATTGCAAGGCATGGATACAAGAATAGAAAACAAAACAGATCTGAGAAATTCATTTGGTGAGATAATGGTTAGTTTTAAACAGATGTAAAAGTTGCTAGTTGAGACTTCAGGATTCTGGTAGCTTCACTCCTGCTGTCTCCTTCTACGCATCTACTTCTTCAAGATTCCAGCTAGGTCTTCCCACCTGAATGGACTGAGTATATGCTATGAAACATTGTATCACATCCCCTTGGCCCTCCCTGGCTTTGGGATTGAAACTTCAGTAACAAATCTCCTTTTACTGTTTGCCATAAGCCCTTCCCTGCCCTTGGCTCTGATGGCTAGACTGCAACTGTGTTTGTATTCTTAGGTTTCTGGTGTCAAGGCTCAGTACTAGCTCTCCTCTAATGACAGGCAACATTGTTGGAAAGTGTTTCTTCTTATAAAGATGACAAGAAAACAAGATGGAAACAGTCAATGTGCTATTGTTACATAGCACTCAGAAGCAAAACAAGCAATGCCTTTAAATGTTTCCTTGAGAGTTTTCTGAAAGTTAAGAGTTTTGATGACATAATTGGGACCTTTTGTCCCATTATGAATATATCTGAGAATTGTTGGAACCTGAGTGAGTGGTTACAGGTCAGTGACTTGGATGATATAAAAGGAAGTTTAACTCTTTGTTTTACAGATGAATAAACTTGATTTTTAAAGAGATTGAAAGACTTATGGGAAGTCGCATGATTTGTCAGTGAAGAGTTAGAGTTAAAATTCACCATCTACTATTCTCTCTACTACACACTGTCCTACATTGCTTGCATTTCCACCTACTGGCTGCCTCGGAGTGTCAAAAGTCAAAGCTCATCATAATGGAAATGGGCTTTCTAATGTTATTTTTTCTGAATAAAATGTTATTTTTTAAATAAAAATATAATGTAAGCCTGGCATTATGAATCTTAGCTACTCAGGAGGCTGGTATCTTAGGATCACAGTTTGAAGCCAGCCTGGGCAGGAAAGTCCATGAGACACTTATGTCCAATTAAGCACCCAAAAAGCTGGAAGTGGAGCTGTGGCTCAAGTAGTAAAGTGCTAGCCTTGAACAAAAAAGCTCAGGGACACAGACCCTGCGTTCAAGCCCCAGTACCAGCATAGTATGTCCCCACACACATATACACACACACGTACCACACACACACACACACACACACATATTCTATATATATATATATATATGAACTAGAAATAACTAGATTTAGTTATGTGAAAGTTTGGATTGCAAAAGCAAGTAAACCAATAATAACAATTTTAAAACTGATGTTTGATTACCCAGTAATGTTTTTCTGTTTCCTAAATAACAACATTTTTGTTCATATAATACCATTATTTTATTATTAAACAATTAAAGGGTCTGGGATATAGCTCAGTATATATGTACACTATATGTATAGCATAGTATATTAATAGAATACTTAGAAACATATAGGCTGGAACACAGGTCATTGGTATAGCACTTTCCTAGTATGTATAAAATCCTGGTTTGATCACCAGCACAGTAGAAGATAAGAAGGGATCAGGGAGGAGAAGAGAAGGAAAAAGTGAATTTAAAAACACAATAAGTAAATTTCATATTTTATCATCTTATTGTCATATATGATCACCATTAATATTCTATTTTTTAAATTTCCTTCCCTCCCTCCCTCTTTCTCTCCTTCTTTCCCTCCCTTGCTCCCTCCCTCACTTCCTTCCTTTCTTTATGTACTTAAGTGCTGTTACGAAATTGGTAATCTACATTTTGTATTAGTTGGGTTTATCTTGTGTAAATAATAGAAATCAACCCGGTTTCAAACCTAGAGGAGAAATGGAATTCCTTGGCAGCTCACAGAATAAAAAAAAAATACTTAGATCTTAAAAAAAAAAAAAAAAAAAAAGGACCCAGGAAACCTCAGGGAGCTCTGAAGAAGAAACTCAGAGCTGGTTTTTTTTTTTTGTTTCGTTTTTTTGTAGAGCAGAGTAAACACTATATAGGCCCCAAATAGCATTGCACATAGATGTTCTTGTTTTGAAATTTACCATCACATTTTGGATGCATAAAGAACTTTGCATTTCTCTGCCACTGAAGTCAGTTTGTTGCCAGTTCAGCAGAACTCTTGTCTCTTCTAGGTTATCACTACACTAAAAGCTTCCACTCCCTCAGCATCTTTTTTTTCCCTCTACCTTCCTCCTGGAAATCCCCACAGTGTTTCTGCAAACTGAGGGAGCGCATCCTGACTCCCTGCTAGCAAGGGAGGGTTATCTTGTCTGTGTAATGCCGCAGCCTTCCTGTCTTCCTGTCTTCCAGTCTTGCCTTTTGTGGATTTTGCCAGTGGGTACTGAGCTGCTCAGGAGAGTCATTTGCCCAAGGCTTTGGTAGGGATTCTCTCACCCTCCGCTAACTCCTTTCCCTACTGTCTCTTCTCCTGTCTCCCTGTTCCTAGCTTCCTTCCATACGTCTTTCAATGAACCACGGGAGTTCTGCCTGGTGGCTTCTCTGACCCCTTCTCCAGCCCCAACTCCCTGACGTTCATAATCTTCAGCAGCAGTCCTGTGTTACCCAGGCATTCTGAAAGTAGTTCCTCCCTGCTTTTGTGAAGGAAGTCTAAGAAAAAATGCCCCCTTTTTTCATATCATGAACTCTATTTGGAAGGCAGCACAGCCTTTCAGCCCAGCAAGAAGGGAGTGGTGATGGAGGATCATTTTCTCAGGGACTTTTCCTACATCTGATTTTTCTTCTTTCCTTTTTCTCCAGGATCTTCCCTAAAGCCCAAGAAGAACAAAAAAATTTCTCCTTCTTGCAGGCAGGAAGTTGGCCTTTGGTTAAATACTACATTCTTTTCTATCCTGATTAACTTTTGTCATCTCTAGTCTTCTAGATTCTGCCTCAATTTTCCAATCATGCTCTTAGTAGGTCAAAATGCAATCTCAGAGGGCTACTTTTTTTTTCTGAGGTGAGTTGTCCCTCCCCCCCATTATAAAGGTGATATACAGAGAGGTTACTGTTACATAAGTCAGGTGATGAATATATTTCTTTTTGGATAATGTCTTATGTATCAAAGATGCTTTCTTTTGGGGCAATAAGCCTTCTGTGAGTTAAGTCCTTTGGACTCAGACATAAAATGAATTTTTTCTTCCCTGAAGGTTGTGATCAAGAAGGTGGAGAGCTACAGCCCAATAGAAACAACTTGAGACAAGAGAAAAAAATCTTCCAGTTAAAATTTTCTGACTATAGCCTTCTTTTTCTAGATTCAATTTGATAACTTATGTTTTCTACTATGAAGAGATTCTATTTTGGGCTGCATCATATTTAGACATCTACTATTTATTTATTAACCCATAGCTCATTAAACCTTTCTCTTTTCTCTTTATTTGATGTTTATTTTATTGGGTTTAAACATTCAGATCATTTTGAGATTTTTGGTTAGTGTAATACCACAACAAATATTCTTGGATACACAGTCCCCCCCCCCATCTTTGGCAACACTGGCATTTGAACCCAGAACTGCTTACACTCTGTCACTTGAGCTACATCCCCAATTCCATGCCCAGCTTTGGACACATATTTCTTTTACATCTTTGAACTTATTGACTGAGATTTTTAGTGGAGCAGTAATTGGATTAAAATGTTAAAATTTAATGCTGGTTATTGTTAATTGATAAAAACACTTGGGTAAAGTGTACCAAGTCCAAACTTTGATTGCTAGCATAAAAGAAACAGGAGAGAGAGTTAGGAGTTTGAAGTGTACACATTGGCATGTACCTGCAAGTTCTAGCAACTAGGGAAGCTGAAATAGGAGAATGGCTTGGTCTATGAGTGACATGGTGAGATCTCATCATTGAGTAATGATTTAACCTTAGCTCCTCCCAGACATCACAAACTGATGGTGACAGAAAGGAACTGTACTAAAAACGACTAACTTCACCATTGCCTTTTCCCCCTTGCTAACTGACGTGAGGACTCTGAAGTTTCTCATCATTTTGGAAATTCTTCCAATGACCGGGTGTTTGTAAGAATTTGGGGAATGTCACTCTTGTGCTTACTGATAGCTTTCTTTTGATGGCTTTGCTAGGCCAGCAGCAGCAGCAGTCTGGAGCAGCAGAATGTTCTGTGTGTGGTGTGGGACCATGCTTCTCTCAGAACTTTCCCTCACAGGCCAGAAGCCATGTTGGTGCCGCCCAGTGCTATAAAAATGTTGACAAATTGTCTTTCTAGGTGCTTAATTTTTTTTAAAGTTATTCTATGTGCCCTTCTTCTTTCCTCTGTAGGAGTTCAAACTGGGGTAACAAATATAAAAGGCAGACCATGTTGTACCAGCGAAAATTGCTATTTTACTGGGCTGAAGTCATTATTCCTAACTTCTTTACAACATGTTCTTTTCCAAGATGCTCTGCAGTTTGCATACAAATAGGAATTTAGCTAGCCCACCTTGGAACTCTGACACTGAAGGGGGTTGGTTTTCATCTGGACTGTAGCTAATGTGACTTTTCAGCAGTTCAAAAATAATCTGTGGCTGGCAGTGTGCATACTTAGCACCCACAAGGCTACAGGTTCAAACCCCAACACCAAGAACAAAAAGGCTAGCTGGGCGCCGGTGGCTCATGCCTGTAATCCTAGCTACTCAGGAGGCTGAGATCTGAGGATACAGGTTCAAAACCAGCCTGGGCAGGAAAGTCCCTGAGACTCTTATCTCCAATAAACCACTCAAAAACCAGAAGTGGCGCTGTGGCTCAAGCAGTAGAGTGCTTGCCTTAAGCTGAAGAGTGCAGGGACAACGCCCAGGCCCAAAGTTCAAGCCCCACAACCACCACCAACAAAAAGTCTTTGAATTTGGTAGATTAAAAAAATATATCACAGTTTTTGGATATTTAAATTTGTATTTTTTAACTACTAATGAGAGTAGACCTTTTTCTGTATTTGCCTTTCTAACTTTTGTTTCCCCCCCCCCCCCCCCGTAGGTAGTATCTGTTTAAATCCTTTCTTATTATCTTATGATGCTTTAATAGGCGATTTATAAACATTAGCTATATAATCATTTATTTATTTATTTGTTGATGGTGGGGCTTGAACTCTGTGCTTGGACTCTATCACTGAGTTCTTTTGCTCAAGGCTAGTGCTCTATCCCTTTGAGCCACAAACCACTTCCATTTTTTTGAGTAGTTAATTGGAGATAAGAGCCTCAGGGGAACTTTCCTGCAGGCTGGCTTCAAACTGCAATCTTCAACCTCCTGAGTAGCTAGGATTATAGGTGTGAGCCCAGTGCCCTGCTATATAATTCTTTAAGTTGTCATATTAATTAGAAGTAGTTCAACTTATTTCCTTTTTCTTTTTGTTGTTATTATATGTTAAAAACTTAACAATTTTATTTTTACAATTAAAAAACATAAGACAACTTACTGATTTTATGTTCATGAACAAGAACCATGAGTGTTTTAAAGACAATTTTACTACCAAATTAGCTTACAGATGTAATGCAAATGCAACAAAAATCTAAAAGAGTTAGATATAAAAATCTTACAAATTTCCTCTAAAGATAATAAAGAATAGGACCAAATGTAAAGTCCTTCTTACCTTTCAGATATTTGAGATTTTTTTTTTTGAAGTTTTAGTCAACATGACAATGTGAAGCCAGGTGCTGCTGGTGGCTCCTATCTGTAATCCTAGCTACTCAAAAGGCTGAGATCTGAGGATGGTGGTTCGAAGTCAGCCTAGGCAGGAAAGTACCTGAGACCCTTATCTCCAATTAGTCATCAGGAAACTAGAAGTGGTGCTGTGGCTCAAAGTGGTAGAGTACTAGCCTTGAGCAAAAGAATCTCAGGGACAGTGTTCAAGCCTCTGAGTTCAGGCTCAGGACTGGAACATAAAATAAAAATAAAAGCCTAGAAAGGCAATATGCTCTCCCATAGTGCTAGAAAAATAGGGAAAAGAAAGGAATTCTAAATATTTCTTTAGGAGAATACTTTCAATCTTGAGAATTAGCTGGCTTCTCTGTCCTTTTGACATACCATCCATCCATCATTTGTTTGAACATTTTCTTATTTACGGTCACAGATATTCTCCACACTTTCTATGCCCCAGCCTGTTCACAAAGAATTCCTGACTTTTTTTTTTTAAGGGGATGATGATATTTAGAGAATAAGACCTATATACTAAGGAAAACCCTTACTATTGGGGTATTCTTATTCTTGTTCCCTTTCTATGGACAGAGACTAGGGAATTTTTGGACACACACACACCTCTGTTTATTTTCTTTTTCCCCCCCTCTGTTTATTTTCCTATATCAAGATTACTGAAAATTATTATAGTCATACTGACATCTTCATTCCTGATCTATCACTACAAAGTTCAATCCCACTTTCTCCCAGGATTTCATGGTTCTTATACATTTACTTCCTTGACTCAGTTCCTTACACACACTTGGATTCAAGCATTCTTTGCAGCACTGTCATTGTTGGAAGCTAGCATGTGAATTCCCTCCTTGTCTTTCTTAGGGTGCAACATCCTGAGCCAGACTATCTTTCTTGCCTGGCTATCCCTTTATCCTGCTCACTCTTGCCTTGCCTTCCTCTCGTTCAGATGCTTATCTCACTTCCCTTTGAGTCACCATTGATTTATGTGTCCTGTCAGAATTGCTTATCCTACCAGTCTTACTTAATGACTTTGTGGAAATAAGGGAAATAAGGGAATATAAAGAAGAAAAGAAGAAGGCCATTCTAGAGCTTCATGGATCCACTTTCTAATTATCTCTTTAATGTATGAGAGCATAATATGATTTGTAGTGTGTGTGTGTGTGTGTGTGTGTGTGTGTGTGTGTGTGTGTGTGTGTGGTGTGGGCCAGTACTCAGGCTGGAATTTAGCATTTTGCTTAAGGCTGCTGCTCTACTAGTTGAGCCATAGCTCCACTACCAGCTTTTTAGTGGTTAATTGGAGATTAGAGTCTCATGTACTTTCCTGCCTACGCTGGTTCTGAACCACAGATCTCAGCCTTCTGAGTAGCTAGGATTACAGGTGTGAGCTGCTGATATCCTGATCATAACTGTATTTTTAAGATCATTTCATTGGGTTAGGGAATGCAGCTCAGTAGTAGAGTGATTGCCTAGCATGTGTGAAGCCTTGGATTTGTTCCCAAGCACTGGGAAATAAAACTGTCTATAACGTTATATCAAACCATCATTTACTAAATAGTTCTTTATATTCCCATGTGATTTTCTTTTCTTTTTTGTGCTGATACTAGGACTTGAACTCAAAGATTTGCACTCTCATTCAGCTTGTTTGTATACAGCTGGCACTTTACCACTTGAGCTACACTTCCAGTCAGGTATTCATATGGTTAATTGAAGATGGAGTCTCAGACTTTTCTGCCCAAATTGGCTTGTAATCAAGATATTCCATATCTCAACTTCTTGAATAGTTAGGATTACAGGGGTGAGCTACTGGCACCCAGCGATACTCTTTATCATAATATATAATGTTGAAATAAATGATTATTTTTATTTGTGAACTACAAAGTAGAAAGACCACCCTAGGAGTAAGAAAATTAATTTAAAATTTCACATAGAACTAAAGAAAAATAAACTTCATTTTTAAAAGCCAAATTTCTTCTTTTAAAAAGATAGTATATGAAATTAAATAGGGAATGCTATTTGGTAAAATGTGAAACCTCAGGATGAATAAATGTAATCATGTCTGGGCTCTGTGGCTACAACACACTAGCTTCACATGGAAGATTGTTCTCGAATACACATCTGTTTCTGTCTAGAAAAATAAACAGAAAGGCCCTTTCTTACCCTTGGCTCCACTTCTTTGAATTATGTCAAGTAAAATTAAACACTGAAAACCAAAGACTGTCCAAAGAAAGCATGGATTTATGTGAGCACATTTACTATTACAAGTATTATGTAAGAATACTGCCTGTTGAGTTTTTAAGAGGATTTTTTTTCAAGTAGACTATGCTTTTCTGTACATCATTAAATTAATTCATAGACAATGTTACTTCCTCAGTATTGCCTTGACCAGACTTTTACCTCATTTTTTCCACATCAGTTTTCAGTGAGGTAGAGAATTTAGCAATTGGCTGTTGACGGGAACATGAAGAAATAAAAGGTTCCAAATGTTTCTTCCTTATTGCATTATTTTGGACTCACCAAGGCCTATTTCTGGATGCACCTCATGATGCTCTTGGGCCTACTTTATTCCCTGAGAGCACAATGGCCATCATCTGATAGAAATCTTCTGGGATTATTTCTGTTGTATTTAAGTATAGTTATTTATTATTAAATAATTGTACAAACTGGTTCTAATTCCATAAGTTAGGTTATGAGTACAATGCACCTTTCTCAATATCACCCATCCATCCTCCTCCTCCATCTTTCCTCATCTAAAAGTGTTTTGAATCATCTTGTACTTTACCATCATAGCCACCTAAGAACTTCCACACTGAGAATTTGGTAGGTAAAGTTCTTTTAACTTTGTTTGTTTTGTATTTTCCCCCAAGTGAGTTGTTTTATTACCAAAGTGAATTTAAGAATATTTGGAGAGCGAGGTCCTGGTGGCTCATGACTGTAATTCTGGATACTCAGGAGGCTGAGATCTGTGGATCTTGGTTCAAAGTCAGCCTGGGAAGCCAAGTCCATGAGATCTGTATTTCCAACTAACTACCAAAAAGCCAGAAACAGCAGTGACTCAAGTGGCAGAGCTCCAGCCTTGAGAGAAAAAGCTAAATAAAGGACAGAGCCCAGGTGCTAACTCTAGTGGGAGGAGACATGTAGAGAATTAATCTACCTCTGCGAAGAAAAAAATGTTTATATGCATTATTGAAATTCATATTCTTGCTCATTCATTCATTCATTCATTCATTCATTTGTATCAGTATGCATGCACGAGGAGGTGTTTTACATGTTGAGTTCTATCCCAATGCTATATTATTATTTTAGTTCCTTAATTTGTCTAGCTTTGTCCATTGGAAACATTTTCAGGTTGGCTTCTATGTACCACACTGTGCCACCATCCTATTGTGTTTTGAACTTTTCACTCCCATAAAAACATGGGATTCACCTGTTTGTCCTGAACCATTTCTAGAATCAGCATTGCTCAGTGATATGTTGGATCCTTTTACTGGAGAATGCTGTCAGAAGCTTTTCCTGTGTGTGTGCCAGAACTGGGGCTTGAACTCAAGGCCTTGCATTCTCACGTGACTTTTTCACTGAAGGCTAGTTCTCTGCCATTTGAGCCATACCTCTACTTCCAACGTTTTGCTTGTTAGTTGGAGATAATAGTCTCATGGACTTTCCTTCCCAGGCTAACGTCCAATTGTAATCTTCAGATCTCAGTATTCAGAGTAGCCAGGTTTATAAGTATGAGCCACTGACACCCAGAAGATTTTATTTTATTTTTTTGTGCTGGTCCTGGGGTTTGAACTCTGTGCTTGGGTGCTGTCCCTGAGCATCTTTTGCTCAAGTGAGTGTTCTACCATTTGAGCCACAGTTCCATTTCCAGCTTATTTGAGTAGTTTGTTAGAGATAAAGAGTTTCATGGAGTTTCCTGCCTGGGCTGGCTTGGAATCTCGGTCCTCAGATCTCAGCCTCCTGAGTAGCTAGGATTTCAGGTGTGAGCCACCAGTCCCCGGCTTTTTTTGTTTTTGTTTTTTTTTCCAATCCTGGGCCTTGAACTCAGGGCCTGAACTCTGTCCCTGAGCTTCTTTTGCTCAAGGCTAGCACTCTACCACTTGAGCTACAGTGCCACTTTCAGCTTTTTCTGTTTATAGAGTACTGAGGAATTGAACCCAGGGCTTCATGCACATGCTAGACAAGCACTTTACCACTAAGCCACTAAGCCACATTCCCAGCCTTTTTCTTTCTTTCTTTCTTTCTTTCTTTCTTTCTTTCTTTCTTTCTTTCTTTCTTTCTTTCTTTTTTTCCTTAATAATGGATTACAGCTTATTATATAGGCTTAGGCAGGTAGAACTCAGAAAATTTTCACAATAGTGATCAATAGTTCAATCCGAAGTCTGGGAATTTTACAGGAAACTACCCTACAAAAGAAGTTTATGAATTTCCAACAGAAGCATTTAAGTAAATTATAGGATTAAAGATACTCAAATGACATCATCCTGGAAAATTTCACTAGGATGAATGGGATCTAGCAAACTGATAGCACATGAAATTTCTGACTCATACCTCAGAGGTGCTGCAGTGGAACTCTGGACTCCAGAGCAGTTTGCATAAAACTTCTTGGAACT
Source organism: Dipodomys ordii (assembly GCF_000151885.1). Classification (NCBI taxonomy): domain Eukaryota; kingdom Metazoa; phylum Chordata; class Mammalia; order Rodentia; family Heteromyidae; genus Dipodomys; species Dipodomys ordii. The sequence continues at coordinate 96,483 of NW_012267339.1, forward strand.
TAGGTAAACAAGATGAAAGCATAAAAATAATAGAGTCATACTTAAAGAATTTTAAGGCTTTTTGATAGATTAGTAATTATGATAGGATTGCTGAAAATATTTCAGTTATACATAAATATATCTCAAAACAATGTGGTACTCATGGTCAAAATCCCTTCAAACAGAATAAAGACACATCAGCCTATGTCTAAATAAAAAAAGGAAATAGGAATGGCAGGAAAGACAGTCATTGATGAAGGGCCTTGGGAGTTATAAGATAAATAAATTCAGTGGCCATAGTAACAGGATCTCTGGGAAGGCATTAGAGGACTGTATCTTTGAAGAAATGACCTATGATTTTAAGCTTCTTTAATGTTGCTTCTGTAGGTAAAAGGTGAGGAGAGGGGACACTGGAGGAAATTGGGTCCTCCAGAGAGGAACATCCTCACTAGTCAGAGAGCAATCAAAGTTCAACCCATGGGACATAAAATCAATAAAGGTGGGAAAATCAAACAGTAGGTCTATGAGTAAGAAGCAATAGTTTGGTGAAATATATTTGTTCAGTAACTCTTGTCTCTGAATTGCTTATAGACTTGACTTTAAAGAAACACCATTCATAGGTCAGAAAGTGACATAGGAAAAGAAAAACTGGAGCCAAGAGCTAGAAAGAACAAAAGGACATGCAGAGCAAATGTTCAGACTTAGGAAATCACTGTGGGGGAGATGTTTAAGCCAGCTAGTGAAGAATCTCAAGATGAATGAATGCCTGGGGATAACGCAACTTTCAGAGCTGTAATTTTTTTTGTAAGCATATATATTTGTAAGCATATACAAGGGAATTTCATTGTGACATTTTCATGAATGTATATGATATATTCCAACCTCCTCAGTTCCATCCCCCTTCTTTATCTCCCACCCCCTTCCTAATACAATTTCAGTAAGTTCCATTGCTCTGTTTTTATACATGCCAAAAAGGGCTGTACATTTTCTTCTTCCTCTTCTTCTTCTTCTTCTTCTACCTCCTCCTCCTCCTCCTCCTCCTCCTTCTTTTTCTTCTTTATCTTCTTCTTCTTCTGCCTTTGAACCACAATCCTCAGATGTCAGCCTCCTGAGTAGCTAGGATTACAGGCGTGAGCCACCAGCTCCTGGCTTATGGCTGTATTTCTTGAATGACTTTTTAATTCTTTTCTTTGATCGGTTGTGGGGCTTGAACTCTGGGCCTGGGTGCTGGCCCTGAGCTCTTCAGCTCAAGGCTTGTGCTCTGCCACTTGAGACATAGCACCAGTTCCGGCCTTTTCTGTTTATGTGGTGCTGAGGAATTGAACCCAGGGCCTTATGCATGTTAGGCAAGCACTCTACCACTGAGCCACCTTCCCAACCCTAAATTTTATATTTATATATTGTTAAAATAAAATATATGTAAAACAGTTTAATGGCATTAAGTACATTAAGTACATCATATCATCATCATTACTAGCCTTCTCAGGATGTTTTCTTCATTGACACTTTGTACCCAGGAAAGGTCTTCCTATTTCCTTCCCCTGATTGGTCCATGGTAACTGCGTTTCTGTCTGTCACCATATTTCTGACTACTCCAAGAGCCTTGTTTAAGTGGGATAACCAACCTTCCTTTTGTATACAGCATCTATCCCTTAGCAAAACATGTTCCACATTCATTCATGTGGTGGTGTTTTACTTATATTCCCAAAGTAGCCAAAGTGAAATCACGGTGAATTTTAGTGTTGTTCCTGAGACAGTTGCATAGTCTGAGCTGAGGAGTAGGGCACACAAAACACAATGAGGAGGGGAAAATTGTACAGCATCTGTAGTAGGGACAGGATGCTGAGATGTCCACAGCAGAGGCATTAACCCTTTAGCTACAGAGGCAGAGTAGGGAATGGAGGTTCTATAACAGCAACAGAGATGCAGGCAATGAGGAGCAAGTCGCAGGCTGAAGCCAAGCATTGGAGGATGGGATGCTGGATGAGGGTAGGTAGAAATAGGAGACAGGGAGTGTCTAGTAATTCAGTTAGCTCCAGAATAGGATTGCTTATGGAGGTTCTTATAGATTCAGAGGAGTGATGGGAAAGACTCCAGTGAGTGACTCATACTCTGAGGAGGGAGAGACCAAGGATTCAGATGCTGCGGGGAGGAAGGTATGATCAAGAAGCTGTTTGATCTAGGGAAGTTTTCAAGGAAAAGATGGTGGATAAATGATAGGCATTTGGACTGGCAGAGCGAATTACAGTAATGATTTACTCAGAAGAGTTGGTCTTAGGAGAGATGGGAGGTCGAAACTGGAAGACACTTTTGGAGGCCAATTGGCTGGGGCCTAGGAAATTTTTTTCTGGAACACAGGAGATAGGAGTAGGTTGGGTAAGTAGTAGATAAGATTAAGTAACCTTAATCTTGATTTTAATTAGAACAATTATCATTTTTTTGCCTTAGAGAACAGTAGGAAATGTCTGTAGCTCCGAGGAGAGTGCAAATTGCCTGAAGGCAGAGCTGTCTTTTTCAGTTAGTATCCCTTTCTATGAGAAGCTCAAGGTTTTGAACTCTTTGGGTTCCCCTTTTTTTGGATTAAATGGCGATTAGATCTAGAGACTTCGATGGGATCTTGGGGTAAAATGGTCAAGGTTATAATTTAGAAAGGTTAATCTGATGAGAAAGTGTGGGAAAAATGGAGGCAGAATCCTGAGGGGAAGTCATTTCAGCAGTCAAGTGCTGTGGCCTACTGGGCCGCAGCAGGAAGGGAAAGATTTGAAGAGAAATCTGATAACAGATTACTCAGTTTTTACATACCAGTAGTATTTCACTGTCGGCTAAAAGCAAAGGTTAGGCAGAAAGCAGAGAGAGAGGAGAGAGAGAGAGAAAGAGAAAGAGAGAGAGAGACAGAGAGAGAGAGAGAAAGAGAGAGGGAGAGAGAGAGAGCCAGAGAGTCAGAGAGACAGAAAGTCAGAGAGCCAGAGAGCCAGAGAGCAAAAAGAGAGAGCATGCACATGCTCAGGAATGAATCATTTTCTCCTCCTGCATATTTTCCCCTGTGCAATCCAGAGCAAGTTACCTAACCTACAGTCAACACATGTGATTTGTTTCCTTCTGAAATTGCAGGCCTGGCTTCTGCGCCAGCAGATACTGTCTATATTAGTCAGAAATTAAAATTAATCTGCCTATTCTCACTTTCTTTTGGGGTTTGTTTGACTAATTGGTAGCCTTGTGGATTGCCTGTAAATATATTTAATACTGTCTGTGAGCATTAAAAAATGACATGTTTGGGGCTGGGAAGGTGGCTCAGTGGTAGAGCACTTGCCTTGCATGCATGAGGCCCTGGGTTCCATTCCTCAGCACCACATAAGCAAAAAGAAAAAAGCCGGAAGTGGCACTGTGGCTCAAGTGGTAGAGTGCTAGCCTTGAGCTGAAGAGCTGAGGGACAGCGCCCAGGCCCAGAGTTCAGGCCCCATGACTGGACCAAAAAAAAAAAAAAAAAAACGTTGAAAGGGGGGAAAGAAGGGAGGGTAGGGGGAAAAACAAAGGAGGAGGTAACAATGCTTGATAGGAAATGTACTCATTACCTTATATAACTGTAGCCCTTCTGTACAGTATTTTCATAATAAAAATGTATTTCAAAAATAAAAAAATGATATGTTTGATAAGATTGTGGTTGGCACATGGAGACACAGGAAAATGGTACTAGGTATGTAGAAATATGATTTGCTGCTGAGAATTAAGTCTATAAAATCCATTTCTACACAGTATCTTCACAGTAGAACCTAAGAGTTTGTCTCCAAGTCTGGGTCTGAAGAGATAGAACAAACTTGAAGTGAAATTACTGTTCAAGGCTTTGGCACAAGAAATATTATAATGCTTCATTTTCATAGTCATCTGAAACCCAAGCAGGAACCTTGACCCTCATGAGGGAGCTGGCCTTGAGATACCAAATGGGAATCGTTGAGGGCTCCTCCTTCCTCAGAGCATATCTTCAGTCACTGCTCAGGAATAGTTCTCATCTAAGCAGATGAGATCTGGCTGAAGACAAGTGGATCCTCTCACTATTTGCCATTGGCCAATGGGACATCCTACTGAGGGTCTCTGGCCAAGGCCCAGCTTCTTAGTCAGGCAGTGCAGCTCCATTTACCTTCTTCTAAACCTGGATACTCTGTCAGGATTTATGAGTCTACAGTGTATCATCTGGGATAATTTCAAAATCAGTCTCTATTCTACACTGAAAATGTTTCCTTTCTACCTCAGGTGACAATTACACTATCAGTCACTCATCTATGTCTTCTCTGATAAAGGTTTAGATTAACTACTTCCTTCTTGGTGAGAGACAGGAAGCTCATTCTTTAAAGGCGAAGCTGCTGAGGCTTGCTGGTGGCTCAAGCCTGTAATCCTAGCTACCTGGGAGGCTGACATTTGAGGAGTGTATGAAGCTAGCCAAGACAGAAAAGTCCATGAGACTCATCTCCAGTGAATGACCAAAACCCAGAAGTGGAGCTATGACTCAAGTAGTAGAGCACCATCCTTGAGTGAAAAATGTAAGCAAGAGAGTTCCAGTCCCAGTGCAAGCATGTGCGTGTGAGTGCATGCACACACACAGAACCAATTCTTTTCCTTTCCTACATGTGGGATGTGGAACAGTTTGTATTCTTCATTGGTGACTCTATGAATATGACATTTTTTTTGGGGGGGGGGTCCGGTCATGGGGCCTGAACTCTGGGCCTGGGTGCTGTCCCTCAGCTCTTCAGCTCAAGGCTAGCGCTCTACCACTTGAGCCACAGCTCCACTTCCGGCTTTTTTCTTTTTGCTTATGTGGTGCTGAGGAATCAAACCCAGGGCCTCAAGCATGCAAGGCAAGTGCCCTACCACTGAGCCACCTTCCCAGCCCAGCATGACATTTTTCACACATTTATCTGATTGTACATAATATATGCTAATCAAGGTGATCTGAGTGAATTCTCCGATGGATTTTTCAATGTGACTATACTAGAATAACCTTACCTAAAATCAATTATTTTATGCCTTGCTGGGCCTAACTAAACCAAGGGTTTAATAAATTGGAATCTGGAGACAGAGAATTAGAATTTTTAAGGAATTTCTGCAGCATTCCACACTCTAAATGGTGTGTTCACATGAGTGATCATCTAGTCTCACCTTTGTTATAATTCCTTTTATGTGTGTGGCGGGGGGGAAGCAGTACTGGGGTTTGAACTTAAGACCTAGGCACTGTCCCTGAGCCTCTTTGTGCTCAAGGCAAGTTCTACTACTTCAGCCACAGTGTTATTTCTGGCTTTTTCTGAGAAGTTTATTGTAGATATGAGTCTCCCAGGTTTTCCAGCTCAGACTGTCCTGGAACTGTTGACCCAGATCTCTTGCTTCTGAGTAGTTAGGATTACAGGTGTGAGGCACCAGCATCCGGCTTACAATTTCTTTTCTCGTGGTCAGTTCCAGATCCTGCATGGTAGAGAGACAGCTCTCTACCTTGCAGGTGTCAAATGAGCCTCTCCAAGTACTGTTTTCTTCTTATGTAGTTTAGGTATATACAAGTTAAGAAAACACTTGATTATGTTGACATGACTTTTGGTAGATGTTGCTTTGCTTCTTCTTAGGCTTGAGTCACACATCAAGTCTGCCAGCAGACACCTTAATGTTGTTCTTCCAAAACTCCACAACTGTGAAAATAAGCTTTTGTTGTTTATAAGCTACCCAGTCTATAGTATACTGTTATAACATCTCAATAGACTAAGACTGATACAGTAGATTCTTGTTTTCCCAGTATTCTGTAGCTAGTTAGTGATGTGAAAATGAATAATGGAAAGTTTCTATGCAAGCATTCATTCTGCAATAAGTATGTATGGTAAAGATATGTGCTGGGCACTGGTTTAAATGTTGGAGCTACACAAAGGAATCACATAGGTGTAGATTCTATCCATTGGATTTATATGTTAATTCAACTAGTTTTCTGACCTTTTATTTGAATATCTGTCCTTTCTTCCTTCCTTCATTCCCTCTTTCCTTTCCTTCCTCCTTCCACCTTGAATTCTTACTCAGAGATTTCTAAATGCCAAATGGACTGTATCTTTCCCCTAGTGCTGGGAATTGAACACAGGGCATTGCATGTATCTGGCAAGAGCTCTACCACTGAGCTATACCCCCATCTCAGGCTGCTTATATTTGTATCAATTGCAAATTCCCTGGGCTTAACCCTGGAGAGTCTAATCAAGTTAATCTGGGAAGGCACTAGGAACTCCATAGTTGAAAAACATAAAAAGGAAGAAAGAAAGAAAGAAAGAGAGAAAGAAAGGAAGGAAGGAAAGAAGGAGAGAAAGAAAGAAAGGAAAAGAGAAAGAAAGAAAGGAAAAGAGAAAGAAAGGAGAGAAAGAAAGAAAAGAAGGAAGGAAGGGAAGGGCAGGAAGGGAAGAAGGAAAGAAGGAAGGAAGGAAGGAAGGAAGGAAGGAAGGGAGGGAGGGAGGGAGGGAGGCAGGCAGGCAGATAGGCCAGCTAACTTCCTGGGTAGTTTAATGCAAACTACAATTCCCTAAAACATTCTCATCCAATAAAACTGAAATTGTGTGGGTGTCTGATGTAGATGATGGGAACCATACAGACAAACATTAGGGGATAACAAATAGAAACTGTTCTTTTTATCATGTAACTACTGCTAAGATCAAACTGAGGCCAAATGGCACAATATGTTCCATATCCTAAATTTATAGTCACCAATGAAGTTGAGGTCACCCATCCTCCTACAGGGCTTGCTCACAGGACCCTAGTCAGGGAAGTGGCCAACCACACATCGATGTCCTCCCAAGGGAGGTTGGGAGAGGAAACCAGCCTCTTGGGGAGTGGGCGTGCAGTTCTGTTCCTTCTCTGAAGCCAAATACGTGGGTGAGGAGCACTCAAGTCACTTGAAAAGAAAAGGAAACAGACATTTGATCTAGGCTATATGCCTTCTGAAGTAGCAGATCTGTGGATGTGTGTCTCATGCTACTATGATGGAGGCAAAGAGAAAGGTATAGAGATGGAATGAGGGAAGCAAAGTCTAAGTAGAGAGGGGACCAGAGAGGTTGGGGGCCTCCTTCCAAGTAGAGATAATGAAGCCTGTAAGACTGAGGCTTGGCACCTATAACATGAGATTAGGACTCATGATTGATGACTGCAGTTAGTAATTGCTGCAAATGTGGAGAGGAAAGGTGGGCTATATGGAGAATACCACCGTATCAGCACCTACCAAAGAAGGTACCCAGTTCCCTGTAGAGCTACCAGTGTCAGCCGCAGAGAAGATGGCCCCTTGATTGATCCTGATGCAGAGGAGGGTACAGAAACAATAGAGAGCCAGAACTCACTCTCCCCACTCCATTCTCTTCCTCTCCCCTGCCAGACTTCTAGAGCTTGGTCTAAAAAGAAAGAACTAACATCTTCCGGGTCATAGGCGGAGTAAATTTTGATTAATGATAAAAGGAAGTATTTTGATGAACAAGACTGAATTTGAACTATGTGAACAAGATTGTTCTAATAACTCTATTTGGCTAAAAAGCATGGGATTAAGTCAGATGTATTTAGGGAGTTGTTATTCAGCAGGAAAATTGTTTGCTTGGAGGATTTACTGGGAAAATGAAACTAGTACATAGTTATATGAGTGGAGATTCCTTAATGAATTTAATTTTTTTGTTGTTATGTTGTGGTGCTGGCAATTGAACCCAAGGCCTTGCACAAGTGTTCTACCACTAAGCTATACCACCGTTGGACTTAAATATTATTCCCTCATGGTACTTATCAAACACAGGGTCTTGAACATGCTAGGCAAGCAGTTCTACCACTGAGCTTCATTCTGAGTTCTTAGTTTTTTGAGGTAGATTCTCACTGTGTAGCTCAGGCTGGCCTTGAATTCACTGTGTAGCCTAGACTGGCTTAGACTGTCTCCATTTTCCAAGTGCTGGAATTACAAGTCTGTGCAACTATGTCTAGTTCTGACTTAAAATTTTTGATTAAAAGATTCATAAATAGGGGGCTGGGAAGTTGGCTCAGTGGTAGAGTGCTTGCCTTGCATGCCTGGGGCCCTGGGTTCGATTCCTCAGCACCACATAAGCAAAAAAAAAAAAAAAGAAAGAAAAGAAAAAAGCCGGAAGTGGTGCTGTGGCTCAAGTGGTAGAGTGCTAGCCTTGAGCTGAAGAGCCAGAGTTCAGACCACACGACCAGACCCCCTCAAAAAAAAGAGAAGTGGTGCTGTGGCTCAAGTGGTAGAGTGCTAGCCTTGAGCTGAAGAGCCAGAGTTCAGACCACACGACCAGACCCCCTCAAAAAAAAGATTCATAAATAATTACTTGTGTATTATAGGATTCAGAAGATATAAAAGTGTAAAATAAATTTTCTTTCCCTCAACCCTCATTTTGTTTTCCAGGAAATATCACAGAATTGTGCTATATGAAAGCTTTAAGACCAGTCATATACTTCTGGTTCTATTCTACAACACTGACAAATACTATATAAGAAAAAAATGAATCAAATCTATTTCCATGTTCTTTTGTTATCTTTGAAAAGTTGTGGCCAGAGATATAATCTAATCCTTGTTAATTCTGTCACCTCATGAAACTCAATATTTGACATGTCTAGAGGAGGTGAGGTTATACCTCAGTGACAGATCATTTGCCTGTCATAAGACTTGGGCGTGATTCTCAGAAAAATAAATAATAATTAGAAAGAAAGAAATTAGCTCTGTGATTTTCCGGAAGCAGATGTTCAGAAGATCCTGAGGTTTTGCTTTTGATTCTTCGGAAGGACAGTTCCAAGACTATGCCTTGTATTTTGCTTTTTCAAATGAATTTGTTAAAGGTTTTAGGTGTCTGTTCTGAGATGAGCTTTCATCTTGAGAACACTACAATGAGTGCTGGGATCTTTCCCTGGTTGCTCCAGTTCTTTAGGAGTCTGGAGAGCTCAGAGCCCTGAGCTCTGAGCTATCTTTTCCCAGCTAGGAAACTTAGGTGGAGGTGGAGAAGCTGACTTTGCTTTAGTGACTAGTTTTGAGGACTAGGGTGTGGGTGAATTAAAAACGTTTTCACTGGCCTCAGGCCAAGTTAAAAATCTAGGTAAAATGATTATACAGCTGGATTTACTACTGGAAATATCCAGTAGATATTTAGATAAAAGCCTGGGAGAGGTTTGGTAGACACAGACATATGAGCCTTAAGGGGTCTGAGAAACAAAGATTAGAACAATTTTGCTAGACTATCTGGTAGCTGACTCAGGGGAAAATTATGTATTTCCTGATTCTGAATTTAGATAAAAAAACCAGACAAGCCAAATGTACATAAAAGTTCCTTTAAACATTATATATATATATATATATATATATTTAGTGTAAGATTTTTGTTTTGCAAAATAGTGATGCAAGCTTGAATATGTATGGATTCTAAGTCATTTAGATATGAGCAAGAATTTCTAGTGTGCTATTGCCTAATTGGGTGGCTACAAAAAGTACTGTGCATTTCAAAGAGCTAGCAGACAGTGGATTAAGTGTTTTCACTATGAAGAGACAACTAACCTTTTTGTTTTGCTTTGTTTTTGATGCTGGAGATCAAAAAACTGGGCCTTGTGCATACTAAGCTCTATTGCATGTAGGCAAGTGATTTGTCACCAAGCTATAACCGCACCTCCTAGAGATTTTCAAACACTGAGCATAGGTGTGTTTAATCTGCTTTAAACATTACACAATATATCCATGTGTCTGAACAATGCACTGTGCTCATTACTAGCTACAATACTTGGACTTTTATGTATTGGTTGAAAAAGAATTTAGTTTTTTTTTTAAATTTTATTTGTGAAAATACTGTACAGAGGGGTTACAATTGCATGGGCAGGATAATGCGTACATTTCTTACCAAGCATTGCAGCCTCCTCCTTTGTTTACCCTTCACATCACTTCCCAGCCTCCCCCCTCCCCCCCAACCCCAACCCTTTCCCTCCCCCCCCCCCAACCCAAACCCTTCCCCTCCCCCCCCCCCCCCCCCCCCAACGACGTTGTAAAGTTCTCGTTTTGGACATGACAACTTGTACTTCTCATTGTTGCATCAGGTCCACCTGTATCCTTAAACAACTGGTTTTTCCCCATCTCCTCCACAAGTTATACTGACATCAAATATAGTGAAAGCAGGGGTTATACTGTGGGGGAGGGAAAACAAAGCAACAAAGAGATAATCTTATAAATGCGTTAGAAACACAAGCATGAAAGAAAAAACATTAAAATACATATCTAAGGGTTCATTTTCCTGACATCACATTATCTGACCTTTTCCGCTTGACTCATACATATACTAGATATTGCAAATAAGGGAAACCATGGGACCTATGTTTCTTTGGGCCTGGCTTACTTCACTTAATATAATTTTTTCCAAGTTTTTCCATTTCCTAACAAATGGGGCAATGTCATTCTTTCTGATGGAGACATAGAATTCAATGGAATAGAATTGAAAACCCAGAAATGAACCTACAGACCTATAGCCATCTAATCTTCGATAAGGGAGCTAAAACAATAGAATGGAAGAAAGACAGCCTCTTCAGTAAATGGTGCTGGCAAAATTGGTTAACTACATGTAGAAAACTAAAGCTAGATCCTTATATATCACCCTGCACCAGAATCAACTCCAAATGGATCAAAGACCTTGAAGTCAAAGCAGACACCCTGAAAACATTACAGGATGGAATAGGAGAAAGCCTAGGTCTCCTTGGCTCAGGCTGAAATTTTTTGAATCGAGACCCAGAAACACAACAAATCAAAGAAAGGTTGGACAAATGGGACTGCATAAAGTTGCAGAGCTTCTGCAGGGCAAATGACATAGCTAGCAAGATCAATAGAAAGCCCACGGATTGGGAGAAGATCTTTACTAGCCATACAACGGACAAGGGTCTCATATCTAAAATATACTTGGAACTCAAAAAATTAAACCCCCCAACAACAAATCCTCAAAGAAACAACTTCCCAATAAATAAGTGGGCAAAAGACTTAAAGAGAAACTTCTCTGAAGAAGAAAGAAGGATGGCCAATAGACACATGAAGAAATGTTCAACATCCCTAGCCATAAAAGAAATGCAAATCAAAGCAACATTGAGATATCACCTCACCCCAGATAGAACGGCAAAAATCAAGAACTCTAATAACAACAGATGCTGGAGGGGATGTGGACAGAAGGGAACCTTACTGCATTGTTGGTGGGAATGTAAACTTGTTCAACCACTTTGGAAAGCAGTATGGAGGTTCCTCAAAAGACTTCACATAGAACTCCCCTATGACCCAGCAATCCCACTTTTGGGCATTTACCCAAATGCTTACAAACAAGACCACACTAAAGCTACCAGCACAACTATGTTTATTCAACATTATTTACCATAGCTAAGATATGGAACCAACCCAGATGCCCCTCAGTAGATGAATGGATCAAGAATTTAGTTTTTGCGCCAGTCCTGGGGCTCAAACTCAGGGCTTAGGCACTGTCCCTGAGCTTCTTTTGCTCAAGGCTACCACTCTACCACTTGAGCCACAGCTCCACTTCTGGCTTTTTTCTGTGTATGTGGTACTGAGGAATCAAACCCAGAGCTCTATGCATGCAAGGAGAGCATGCTACTACTGAGCCAACTTGCAACCTGAAATTTAATTTTTTAAAGAGCCAGCCTAAAACCCCAAGCAAGCAAGCAAGCAAACAAACCAGAGAACTGGTAAAGCAAGAAATACTTTCCCTTAACTCTTTCATAGTCTTCTTAGACTCGTTGTCTGCTTTGTCCTTGGTATAGGGAATAGGGACAAGGGAGAAATCTTAGCATGCATTATTGCTTTTTTCAGTTCCCCTGGCTGACTTTGTGTATTTTTGGAACCTATGAGAGAGAGAGAGAGAGAGAGAGGGAGAATGTATGTGTTCTACTCCTGTAATGTTCAGCTCTCAACAATGTTGCATGAAAAACAAGAGAATAAATGCAATAAGTAGAGATACAGACATATTAATATATTAACATGAAGTCAATAGGCTGGATCTAAGTACAATACAGAAAAACCATGAATCTTCAGAAGTCTCAAGGAGAAATTTTGTGTATCAGGATTCATTCCCAGCCTATGTTGAGAAAACTTCCGCACTGAAGACCAGCCCTAAATACATGTCCCCAGCGTCCACATCCTCTTCCCTCGGGGCTCAAGGTAATGTCCCAACCTAGTGACAGACCGTGCATAGTAGGATTGAATTTTTCTCCCACGAAACACATGCAATGTCAGTAGTGCAGTGGTGCTTGTTTGTGGGTACTTCTTGGAACATTTAACCCGTTAATGTCCATAATAAACCGAGGCTCTTTAATATTTTTTTTATTTTTTAAAATTTACTTTTTGCCGGTGGTACTGGGATTGAACACAGGGCCTTGTGCTTGCTAGGCTACATGCTACTACTTGAGCCACACTCCCAGCCCTACACTTTGTGTGTGCCAGTACTAGGGCTTGAACTCAGGACCTGGTCAGTGTCCCTTAGCATTTTTTTTTTTTGCTCTGGGTTGGTATGCTACTATATGAACTGCAGCTCCATTTTTGGCTTTTTTGCTGGTTAACTGGAGCTAAGAATCTTATGTGCTTTTTCTGTCTAAGCTGGCATGGAACTTCAATCCTCAAATCTCAGCCTCCTGAGTAGCTAGAATTGTAGACATGTGTCACCAGTGCCCAGCCTCTAAAGTTTTTAATTAAAGGATTTTAAAACAATTATATGTGTAAATGCTACAGAACTTCAAACTACATAAAAGGGTAAGCCTCACAGAGGAAATTTCTCATTCTTTCTTCTTTCAGTGGGCTTTCCCATTGTAAAGAGGGAGTAGCATCATGGTGAGAATTGGATAAAAACTATTATGAACTAGGCCATGAAACCAGATGGCCCCAAGACGGAAAAATGAACCCCACACATGCCTTCTCCTTTAGCTCACTCTTCCATTCTGCTGTCAGCAACTGGGTTTGACAATCTGAGAACAGAGAGGTTTATGTGGGGAACAGAGAGACCCCTAACTAAAGAAATAAACCACAACTACCAAAGCTCCAACAAAACAAGAGAAAAAGGGGGAAAGAGAAGAGTTTGAATGTTTGGAGCTCCATCTTCTGGCTGTGATGTTTATAAAAGCTAAAATGAATATACACCATGGTAAGCCCCATTGAACTGACATGTCCTGCCAAAGAAACCACCAATTTTTGTTGTTGTTTGAGACAAAGTCTGGTTATACAGCCCAGGCTGGCCTTGAACTCCCAATCCTTCTGCCCGGGCCTCCTAAATGCTGGGATTACAGACTTGTACTACCATGCCCAATAAATGGAAACTCTTAAAAAAGTTGGAAATTAAAACTCTCCACAATTTGGCTCCATCCTCTTGTTTCATCTTTGTTCATTGTTCACAACAATGCGATTGGGCTCTGAAGGAAGTACAAACCCCTCTAAGACAATTATTTTACATTTTGTATGAACTATACCAATAATACATTTATTTATCCCAAATTGAAACTTGATAGGAACTAGTCCAAGTTTCCTTTGACTAGTACCCCAGCTGCAATGCTTTCTTCTTTCTAGCAGTAACCACAGTTGTGTATTTATGGATGCTTCTGGATACTACTATAGCACATGCAAACATGTACATAGAAATGATTTGGCAGCCGGGCGCTGGTGGCTCACGCCTGTAATCCTAGCAACTCAGGAGGCTGAGATCTGAGGATCACAGTTCCAAGCCATCCCAGGAAAGAAAGTCTGTGAAACTCTTATCTCCAATAAACCACCAGAAAACCAGAAGTGGCACTGTAGCTCAAGTGGTAGAGTGCCGGCCTTGAGCTGAAGAGCTGAGGGACAGCGCCCAGGCCCAGAGTTCAAGCCCCACTACCAAAAAAAAAAAAAAAAAAGAAATGGTTTGGTATTTCTAGTAAACTTGAGTGGGATTACAATATGTAGTAGTCTATTTTACACCAATGATATAATACTACATGGGATTGCTTTTTTTTTTTGTGGGACATGGGGCCTTAACTGTGGGGCCTGGGCACTGTCTGTCCCTCAGCTCTTCAGCTCAAGGCTAGCGCTCTACCACTTGAGCCACAGCGCCACTTCCGGCTTTTTTCTTTTTGCTTATGTGGTGCTGAGGAATCGAACCCAGGGCCTCAGGCATGCAAGGCAAGCGCTCTACCACTGAGCCACCTTCCCAGACCCATGGGATTGCTTTTTACACTTAGCATGACATCTTAGGAACTTAGCCACTGCTTTACATATTTATGTAGGGTTTGTTCCTTTAAATGATGATTTAGTATTCCACACTATTTAGCCTACCTCCTTTTTAAGTTTACTTGCATAAATACAAACAATAGGTTTCTGAATAGACTTTGCCAGGTACAAGAGTATTTCTTGAGAAGAGACCCATGCACATGGCATGGTTGCTGGGAGCATGTATGGTTTTGGTTTTAGCAGACACTGATTGTCGTCCTCTGAAATGACAGCTGCACTGAGGAGGTGTTTTCTCTAGATTTCTTGTTCAAAGCTCCACTGACATCTGATAAAATCAAACTTTAGCCATGAACTGGTCTTTTATTATAGTTTTCACTTTTACCTCCGAAGTTGTTTACTCTTGCAGGATCATAGAACACTTCCTCTATTCTTTTGGTGTTTGTTTCTTATTCTTTATGTGCTCATATTCTGAGGGGTTCTTATTATTTATGTTTTTTTTTCTTTTGGTCATGGGGCTTGAACTCTGAGCTTGGGTGCTGTCCCTGTGTTCTTCAGCTCAAGGCTAGTGCTCTACCACTTAAGCCACAGCACCACTTCTGGTTTTCTGGTGGTTAATTTGAGCTAAGAGTCTCATGGACTTTGCTGCCCAGGCTGGCTTTGAACCATGATCCTCAGATCTCAGCCTCCTAAATAGCTAGGATTACAGGCGTGAGCCACCAGTGCCCATGTGTTTATGCTTTATCTGTAGGAATTCTTTGTCTGTCTATTCAAGAAAGAAAAAAAATTGTCTGTGCATAATTTTTCTATATTGTTATTGTTTCTTTAAAAAACAAACAAAAACAAACAAATGAAGGAACAAATAACTTTGTCAGCCAGGTGCCGCCAATGGCTCACGTTGTAATTCTAGCTACTCCACTGGCTGAGGATCACGATCCATGAGACTCTTATCTCCAATTAACCACTAGAAAACCAGAAGTGGTGCTGTGGCTCAAAGTGGTAGAGCACTAGCCTTGAGCTGAAGAGGTCAAGGGACAATGCCCTGGCTCGAGTTCCAGCCCTATAACTGATCCCCCTCCCCTAAAAAAGGGGGTGCAGAGGGGATGAGGGAGAGAAATAGAAATGAGTTTGATGGAGTATATTGTATGCATGTATGAAAATGTCACAATAACCTCCCCCCACCTTGTACCACAAAGATATACTAAAAAGAAAACTGCACAGACTCTTGTTTATCACATATATTTAAATTTTGTCTAATTTATCAATTAGATAAACTCTTAGTATATATTCTTTATATTTTCACACATATATCTTCTTAAAATCTTATTTATATTCTATCAGTGTGGCTGCAGACTCACAGATACCCTTAAGCCTCACCAGTTAGTTCCCCTGATTTGATTGATTGATTGATTGATCAATAGATCGGGGATTGATTGATGCTGGGGATCCAGTCCAGGTCTCCACACAGGGCAAGTTCACCGCAGAGCGCCAGCCCTGTTCATTGCGTTTGTCAGCATCCATATGCTTTTGAATGAGAATTTCTGTCCTGTAGAATAATTCATCTCCATTCATCACCCTGGGAACAGTTCAAACCTTGATTTTTACGATTGGTGTTTAATTCCTGTGTCTCTTTGTCTTTAGCTGAGCACAATTCTCCTCATTTTTTCTAGCTGGATTAAGCTCCAAATTTTACCATGGTAATTTGCTTAATAACATGCCCCTTGTATTGACTTTCCTTCCCTGGCTCCCTCACTTGCTTGCCAGTGGTTCCTGTGGTCCCCTTTCAAATTGTTAGACAATTAGCAAAGCAGGAAACTTTGGGGGTAACCACTTGCATTCAGAGTTATATCCTTTCCTTTTATTTCAGTTAAGACTCTTTGGAGAAGCTTGGGAAGAATCAGCCACAGTTACTCTCACTGTTCTTTTTAGGCAATTTACTGTAAACTAGACACGTAGCCATATTTAGCTGACTCTGCCGAGAAATTGATCCCTTATGTCTCCCTCTTGAATTATGACCTTAAACAGAGCATGCTCAGAAATGAACACCTTCGATTGAGCTGCTCAGGAATGTGCCTACTCCTAATGTGCTTTCCCATATCAATATAGTCTCCCCTAATAAACCCCTCACATTTCCTTTCCTTGGGGGAGAATATCACTTATTTACTTAATTTATTTAGTACTGGTCCAGAGGCTTGAACTCAAGGAGTGGACATTGTCTCTGAGCTTTTTGCTCAAGGCTAGCACTCAACCACTTGAGCCACATCTCCAGTCTGGCTTTTGGGAAGTTAGTTGGAGATAAGAGTCACACAGATTTTCTTGCCCAGGCTGGCTTTGAACCATGATCCTCATATCTCAGCCTCCTGAGTAGCTAGGATTACAGGTGTGAACCACTGGTACCCAGCTGAGAACTATTACTTTGGGAATTACCTCAGTGCTCTCAGTTGCAGGTCAAGATCTTTCTCACTCCTTTATTTCCTGACTGTGCTTCATGCGCACCACCATGTGAGTCTGCTGCATGTGGTTACAAAGCTAGCTGTTCTGCTTGAATCTTTGACTCAGAAGTTTCCTTGGAGGAACCTCAAACTACAAGCTCTCAATGAGCACCTACTCTACTAAGTAGTGGCTTAGAGGCTGTGCCAAGAGACCATTGTAGCAATGTGCCATTACTTTTCACCACTTTGTAAAGGAAGAAACCAAGGTTTAAATTAGATGGAAGTACTTGGGGATTTCAGCAAATGGATGATATATGTAATTTGAACCAAGGCCCACTGGCATTTAGAACTCATGCTTTTTCACATTCTCTCTCCCTCTCTGTCTCTCTCTCTCTCTCTCTGCCTCTCTCTCTCTCCTTCTCTCTCTCTTTCTCTCTCTGCCAGTATTCAGGACCTCATACTCTTACTCTACTTTCTCCCTCCTGGGTGGTATTCTACCCTGTGGGCCACAGCCCCCACTTCCAGCTTTTTGCAAGTTGGAGATACCAATGGCACATCACAGATTTGTCTGTCAGACCTGGCTTTGAGTGCAGATTCTCAGGTCTCCTGAATAGCTGGGATGAAAGCTGTGGGCCATCAGTGCCTGGGTTAGAACCCATAGTTTTGACTATTTTATTGAGAAGCAATGACCATGGTTCATTTTTCATGAAATTTCTCCCTTTTAATTCAGTATAGTTCAGAGCCAAGTCCCTATATAATATAATGTCTTTCTTGTAGAATGTGTTTTGTACAAGCTTTACAACGTCGGTGTGGGGGGGGGAGAGGGGAAGGATTGGGATTGGGGGGGGAGGGGGGAGGCTGGGAAGGGATGTGAAGGGTAAACAAAGGAGGAGGCTGCAATGCTTGGTAAAAAAGGAAGCAATATCCTGCCCATGTAATTGTAACCCCTCTGTACAGTATGTTCACAAATAAAATTAAATTAAGTTAAAAAAAAGAATGTGTTTTGTTTATTGTGGGGATGTATTGTTTTCTGTGCTACAAAGAATACTTTGAGCCTCTAAAGCCCCTCAAATACTGAGATTGAATCCAGAGCCTTGTTCATGTGAAGCAAGCACTCTACCATTGAGCTCACTCACATCCCTTATATATTTGTTGAAGGAAGGATTACAAATTCATTGAGGGTAAGCTCTATCTCAAGCCTTACATTAAGGAAGAATTTACTGAGAGTTTATTGAGTTGAACTTTAGGAGTGTAAATGCTTCAGGAATGGTAGAACAATGAACTGGGAGAAATAAGTGATATATATATATATATATATATATATATATATATATATATATACACATGCACACACACGCACACACAATCAGTAGGTTATCACAACACTTAAAGAACTTTGAAAAACAGTATAATTTGAGCAGATATCTGCATCTGTGAATCCAGGAACAGGCAAATCCAGAGGTTAACAGGGTATGTTGCAGTATCTACTGTGTACCTAATCTAGTACTAAGCACTGTGCCATATTGGGAAGCAACATAAAAAAAACCAGAAATGTCTAAAATTCTTATACCTTACGTAGAAATTCACATTTAGGAGAATACTAGAAAAAGAAAATTAAAACAAACAAGTTTTCAAAGGGTAGAACAGTTGTTGGAAATACTGCTTATTAAATTTCTGAAGCGAAACAGAGCAAAAAAGAATATGGTGTTGGTTAGCCAGAGAAAATTTCAGTTTGAATTCAACTTTACTTGAAATGAAAATATAATGGCTGCTATTTGGAGAACAGTAGGCAGGCCCTTTGGCAGCAGTATGAAAAAAGGAGTGTGTGGTTAAGAATTAGGATATTGCAGGGTGCCAGTGGCTCACGCCTATAATTCTAGCTACTCAGAAGGCTGAGAGCTGAGATCAAGGTTTGAAGCCAGCCTTGGCAGGAAACTCTGTGAGATTCCTATCTCCAATAAACTACTGAAAACCCAGAAGGATCGTTGTCTCTCAAGTGACAGTGCTAGCCTTGAGCAAAAAACACCCCAAATCCCACAAACAACAACAGCCCTCAGGGACAGCACTCAGGCCCTACAATCAAGCCTTAAGACTGGCAATAAATAAATAAATAAATGCAATAAATAATAATAATAAAATAAAAATTAGGATCTTGGGCTGGGTGTGGTGGCTTCCCCTATAATCCCAGCACTTGGAAGAGTTTGAGGTGATTCTGGGCTACAAAGCAAGGTCCTGTCTCCCTAAGAAAGCACATTGTCTTTGAGGGGGTTAAAGAGTAGATGATTTTTGCAGGCTTGCTTTGTTGGGGACATTGAGACCCTGTTACCTTAAACCCTACGGAGAAACTTGAAGCAAATTGGATGGGAGGCAGATAGAGTTGGATTTGGGAGCTGAATGCTTCAGCACTCTTTGGCACTTTCTTTCTATTCCTCACCCTCACCCAAGCAGTCATCCTGCATCTCACTGCCAACGCTAAGAGGTGGCTCACTCAGGTGTAGGAGATGATGATTTTACATTTGCAAAGGCTTGGCTATTTGAAGGGTGACATGGGAAGAGGTGGATGGAAAAGGTTTGATATTTAAGATACACGGTTAGTAAGTGTATAGGTGTGAATATTTATGGATAACTTGATGAAAAGATTGTAGTTTCATATGGCTGGGACAGGAGAGCTAATGCTTTTTTTTTTTTTAGCATTTTTTTTATTGTAAAGATACTATACAGAGGGTTACAGTTACATGAGTGAGGTAATGAGTACACTTCCTCTTGAACATTGTTACCCCCTTCATTGTTT